>NW_019272025.1:5762566-5837353 GCF_002738345.1 Cucurbita maxima | reverse complement strand
AAAAAAAAAAAAAAAAAAAAAAAAAAAAAAACAGAAAGAAGAAGAGAAATGGAAGGTGGAGAAGAAAGGGAGATGACGACGGGGGAGATAAAATGAAGGGCAGAGTCTCCCATTTCTAATCTCTCTCTCTCTCTCTCTCCCATGAACTCCACTTTTTTTTGTGCTCCACCAAAAAGCCAAAGTTTGTGGCAGTAATCAGCGAGCAGCGGAAGCGGAAGCAGACGCAGACGCAGAAGCAGAAGCAGAAGCGGCACTGCAGAAGCAGCAGCATTCATCCGGTGCTTACTACAAAACAGAAAGAAGATTATAAAAGGGCTCCATGAACCAAACCCATCTCTGCTAATTTTGCCTTTTGTTTTTCTTTTTAATCCCTAAACAAAAAAAAAAAAAAAAAAAAAAAAAAAAAAAAAAAAAAAAAAAAAAAAAAAAAAAAAAAAAACANAAAACAAAAAACAAAGAAAAAAATCTCCCCCTTCTTCCCTCCTTTTTCTGTCTACAAAATCTCTCTGCTAGAAATTCAGAGAGACCCCACATCCATATAACGCCTACATAGATTGAGTTCCACGATCCGAAATCTTTTTCTTCAAACCCCAAACCCAAACCGTATATATTTTCCCCTCATTTTCCCAATTTCTTTTGTTTCTATCTCAATTTTATATTTATTTTTATCATTTCTTATCTTGTTTTTCCATATATAAACCCATCCGCCTTCAGTTGTGGCTACTACAAGGAGGTTACCTTCTGATTCCGGTGCTTTTGCTGACTGGGCGGCTCCGTCTTCCTCCGCCGGCCGCGCTCCCCCTGATGACCTCTCTCTTGGCTTCAATGCCACTCCTGCTGTCGCGCCAATTGCCGGACCCCCTGCTCCTATGTGGTCCGCCGCCGCTGCCGCTCAGAGGTCTCTCAATTATGGCCTTGGATCGGAGATGGGAATGGTCGGGTTACGAGATGTGTACGTTGTTGCTCCAGCTGCTTCTTTCAATCCAAATCCTCACCATCACGACCCTAATCTCATCTCTGATGATCATTCACTTGCCGTCTCTAACTCCGCCACCGCCCTCGGTGTCGGAGTAGGCGTCGGTGTTATTCCGCTTCTCACTGCTGGCCCCTGCCTCGGCGTTGAGGAGGATAATCTCTTGGGTAGTCGGAGTGGTAGCAGAGGCGGAGGGATTCAGCTATGGCAGCAGAATCAGCAATCGACGCAACATTATTTGAAGAAAACGCCGTCGTCTTCTCTCGACCATCACCTCCATAATGCCTCCGGTACGAACGACCTTATCGGAGGAGGAATCGGCGTCTTTGGCGGTTTAGCTTCGTCGTCCTCGGCGACGACCACGTGCCAGGACTGTGGGAACCAAGCGAAGAAAGATTGTAGTCGTGGACGCTGCAGAACTTGTTGTCGAAGCCGAGGGTTCGATTGTGCGACTCACGTGAAGAGCACGTGGGTTCCTGCAGCCCGTCGGAGAGAGCGACAGCTCATGGCCATCACCGGAACCGCCGCAGACGGCTCTTCAGGTTCCGCCTCCGGCACGAAGAAACCGAGGCTTATAGCCTCTCAAACCACTTCTCACACTTCCACATCCAACACCACTCCTCCAGGAAGCATCGACACGAGCTCCAGTCATCAAGGTAAGAATAATAGCCCCAAAATTTAGGGTTCCTTGTTTTTCGGCGTCTACGAATATTTTTTTATTTGTCGAATCGTTTGGTTCAGATGCAGGATTTAAAGAGGAATTACCAGGCCAAATACGTGCACCGGCGGTTTTCAAGTGCGTGAGAGTGACGGCAGTGGATGACGGCGAGGATGAGTACGCGTATCAAGCGGTCGTGAAGATCGGGGGTCATGTTTTCAAAGGATTTTTGTACGATCAAGGCGTTGATGCCGGAGATGGCTTTCCTAATGTATCGGAACTGCATTTGAGCGACGGCGGCGGTGGAAGCAGAAATAATCGGAATGGTTCTTCTGCTCCGTTTGTCGATCCATCGGATGTTTACAACGTGGCCGCCTCCGGCAATGGTGGTGCTCCAGGTTTTCTCGGTGGTTCAAATTATGGTAATCAAATCCGCTGATATATTTTATTCTAATTTTCTTAACGGTTCAAGGTTCTTCCCAGAATCAATTGGAAGCCAAGGATCTGCAACTGTGTAATCTCATCGGACTCTTCTTCCTTCTCTACTAACCCAATTTTCCCTTGAATCCAATTTATTTATGTCTCGTCATCTTCTTGGACTGATTCAGATTGTGTATATCTCACTTCGTTCAACATATTCTCCTTACTCAATATTCAACTCTTTTCATGCCTTTGATCTTTCAGCTTCCATTACTGATCTCTCAATTATTTATTCTATTATTTTTTTGTGCTTGATGCAAATTTGTTGGTTTCTGTTCTTGATGATAATCTCATTATTATAGGTATCGACTGCCTGCATGCTTCTCGTTTCAGTGCCTTGATTTTTCTATGTCCCTCTTGATTCCTTTCTTGATTAGCAATTCTTGTTATCTTGGCTAAATCTACAGTGATGGCTGTTCATTTGTTTAATATTAAAATCAGTTGTGATAATCATAGGGACGTGAGCCACCTTATCTCTTTTGTCCATGCTTGTCTTGTGTGCGCTTACTGTTCGCCATGTGACTGACAAGTTCTTGTTTTCTCTTGATGGGTATTGGCATATATTCCTAACTAGTTGGCCCTTTTCTATTTGGTTGATTTTTGTTCTTTATGAAAGACTGCTAGTTCAAGTGTGCTGCAAATTCTGAATTTCATTGTTAGGTACTGGATTTAAGTCGTTGGTTTCATAGGCTGCTGAGGTGTCAGCCATCATAAGCTTGAGTAAATGAGAACATTAAGAACGATGTCTTTGTCCGTTTGCTATTTGTGAGATCCACGTCGATTGGATAGAGGAACATAGCATTTCTTATATGAGTGTGGAGAGAGTAAAAAACATTTTTTTGTTAGGGTGTGAAAGATCTGAAGTGAATGCCTAAAATTGGGTAATATCTACCGGCGGTGGTCTTGGACTGTAATACAAATGGTATCAGAGCCCGTCATCAGATGGTGCAAGACACTTGACGGAGTAGGGTTAGATAGTAGACGCGGTTTAAAACCGTGAAGTTTTAATGGCAATATGTAATGGACTAAAGCGACCAATATTTGCTAACGGTGAGTTTAGTCTGTTATACTATTCCACTTCTTTTAGTCCACTAGCTTGACATCTATATTCGTCGCTCTTTTTGAAATCAATGTTTTTTCCTTCTCCTCTTCAGAATTCAAGTCTTAGAACCACCATTTTCTTTGAACACTGAATCACGTTTTGGTTGCTCATCTATGACATCGAATTGGTATCTGTTCTAAAGGATTTTGCATGTGGGTTGTTTTGAATGAATGCTTTTCCTCATTGCCGATGACAACCTAAGATGTTGAATTACTGTAGTTATTGTTGCTCATATGTGTTTAAGACACCTTGCTGGGCTTTGAATACTTTCATTGAATGCGTGCATTATATGTGCAAAGAAGGTGGTTAGACTGTCTCCATGGATGTCTTCTCATGTATTTATTGCATTACTTTTGTGGCTTTTGGAACAATGTTTACGTTTCCAGAATTGCAAATTCAGATTGCTGTGTCCGTTTACGAGCATAGCGTGGGCACTGCCAGGCAACAATAAGGAATTTAGGGATTCAGAGCTCCATAACCAAAGATAAGTATACGGATTTCTGCTGTTTTTTTTTGCCCCTTTGTCTCTTTTGGATTTAATATCTTAGTGGTTAGTTCCACCTTTTGTTTCTTTAGATGCATGAAGTACTGCCATTATTGACCACAATTTCTGGTTTCAGCCAATCATTATCCCTTTTTAGTTTTTTTTTTAAAAATAACTTGGATTGTTTATTAAGTTTTCTTTTAATTTTTTGTGGTTTGTTTTTGTTGAGATATGATTCAAAAAGATATGATACGGTAGTTGAGGTATGATTTAAATATTCAAACTTTAGTAGATTGTTGGTAGATTTGAATTTTTTTAGATTTACATGATTTACTATTTCTGTTCCAGTGTATAAACTATAAATACGAAAATTGTGCAATCTCTGCATCAAGTCCTGCATCAAGTCAGTAGACAATAATAAAACATGCAACATTCATCTTTTCTATTTATTCTATCTATTCTATTTATTTTATCTATTTTTATTTCTTTGGCATCCTTTTTCCAACGGTTTTTGCATGGAAATGATATTATTTATGGTTTATGATCGGAGGAGTGAAAATGGCAACTAAATCGCATATGAAGAGTGTTTGGGGTTAGAATCTCTTTATTAGGTACAAAATCTCGAAATTATTTTTTTTAAGGTAATTTTGAATGATTTTTAAATTTCGAAATTTATATGTTTTCAACATTTTTTTAATGCACAAACGAACAAATGTCGTAATTTTGTGAGGGCACATCATTATAACTTTTTGGATTTTTTTAATTAATTTATTTTTAATATTTATGTTCTCGTGAGACGGTTTCGCTGACCTCCAACATTTGAACGCGAAAAGATTTGCAGAATTTCCATGTTTAGGGTTTTTTCAACTAATTTGTTTCGAACTCTTTTTTACTCCTTTTTTCTCCTCTTACACGTCATTTTAGTGATATGATAATTTAATTTTATTTATTTTTAATTGGTTTTTGAAAAATATAAAACGTCGAATTTCGAATCCTCTCTCATTTTGGTTGTACTTACTAGACTATGTTTTGTTTTCTCTTCCTCGTCCATATCTTCTCTCTTTCTTTCACTGATGAGCGATCTATTTCCTTTTTCCCTCCAATACTTAGAGATTGGTTCGATCTTCCGCATTTCGTCACTTCTATAATGTTCTATATAGATTGAGTCCTCGTCGTCGTAGAACAGACGATTGCGGCTCATTTCGTTTCAGTTATGCTGTAACCACCGCGATCGACGATCTTTGTTGGTTTTCCGGCGATCGACGAGGTTTACAGGTACGCTTCTCGCGTATTAGTATTTTGTAATTACTTTTATCGATAGGTTTGAGGCGTTTTATGTTTTGGAACTGATCGGAAAATTTATGCAAATAAAAAGTCATGAAATCGTACTTTTAGTGGTTGTTTCTGAGTTCCTATGCGAAAAGGAAAAGTTAGTTTCAGTGTTGTGAGGGATGGAAACAAGGAGTGGATGATCAGATAACAATAGGCGTGACATGAGAGGAAGAGTCGGAGGGCTGTCTGTTTCATTTATCTCTCTAATCTATTCCTAGAGATCGGTTCGATCTTCCACATTTCTCCTACTCTATAGTGTTCTCTCTAGATCGTGTCCTGGTCGTCGTATTGCCGATTGTTGCTCATTTTGCTTCAGTTTTGGTGGAACTACCGCCTGATTGTGCGAATAGTGACGACTACGGTCTCTGTAGGTTCTCCTGCGTTCAGCGAGGATTTCAGGTACTCTTCTCGCGTGTTAGTATTTAGTGATTACTTTTCTCGATCGTTTGAGGCGTTTTCCATACGTTCTGGAACTGATCGAGAAATTTACGGATAGAAAAAACGTGAAATCATACTTTTGTCGGTTGTGTCCGAGTTCCAATGCGACAAGGAAAAGTTAGTTTGTGTTGTGACGGATGGAAACAAGGAGTGGACGAGCAGAAAAGGATAGGCATGACACGAAAGGAAGAGTCCGAGAGCTGTCTATTTCCTTTTTCTCTCTAGTCTTTTCCTAGAGGTCGGTTCGATCTTCCACATTTCTCCTATTCTTTAGTGTTCTCTCTAGATGGAGTCTTCATCGTCGTAGAATAGCCTATTACTACTCATTTCCCTTGATTGTGCGAATAGTGACGATTACGGTCTATGTAGGTTCTCCGGCGTTCAGGGAGGATTTCAGGTACGCTTCTCGCGTGTTAGTATATGGTGAATTACTTTTCTCGATCGTTTGAGGCGTTTTCCATACGTTCTGGAACTGATTGAGAAATTTAAGCAAGGAAAAAACGTGAAATCATACTTTTGTCGGTTTTGTCCGAGTTCCAATGCGACAAGGAAAAGTTGGTTCGAATGTTGAGGGACAGAAACAAGGAGTGGATGAGCAGAAAAGGATAGGCATGACATGAAAGGAAGAGTCGGAAAGTTGTCTATTTCCTTTTTCTCTCTAATCTATTCCTAGAGATCGGTTCGATCTTCCACATTTCTCCTATTCTATAATGTCCTCTCTAGATCAAGTCCTCGTCGTTGTAGTATAGCCTATTGCGACTCATTTCGCTTTAGTTTTGGTGGAACCACTGCCTGATGGTTCAAATAGTGACGACTACGGTCTCTGTAGGTTCTACGGCGTTCAGTGAGGATTTCAGGTACGCCTCTTGCGTGGTAGTATTTAGTAATCACTTTTCTCCTTCGTTTGAGGTGTTTTGCATACGTTCTAGAACTGATCGAGAAATTTACGAAACAAAAATCGTGAAATCATACATTTGTCGGGTGTGTCAGTTCCGCGAAAAGGAAAAGTTAGTTTCAGTGTTGTGAGGGATGGAAACAAGTACTGGATGAGAAGAAGAGGATTGGCATGGCATGTAAGGATGAGTGGGAGGGCAAGTCTAAGCACATTTTTGGAGGTTAAGTTCAAGTAAAGTAGGAGTTCAGCCTCTCAGACCTTAAAACTTTGCTGTTTGTTTGGCCTTTTGCAATGCCATGAAATCTGGCTATCTGAGCAGGAGAATCTTCATTGCTTCCGTCACTTCTGTTCACAGCCTTCCCGCTGCCATCACTTTTACTTTCCTTTCTTCTTTCTCTTAAAATTTATATTTCCGTTAACAAGAATTTTAACCTTACATGCATTAGCATCCATAGAAAGTAACGAATGAATGGTGCAGTCATTGGAGGAAAGTTGTATACTATCCTTTTGTAGGTTTTGATTTTTCTAATTATTTTCGTTGCCTATCTGATTCCTTATTTCTTTACACTTGAATTTTTAAATAAAAGATTTAATAAATCTTTCGTTGATGATTGAATAAAGATAAACAAGGCTTTGGTCGTTGAATTTTTCACTTTCATACTTTGCATGTATGATCATATGAATTCATATTCTTGTTTTTGACACGCTATTTTTCTTTGATTTTCTCCTATGAAATATTGTTTTTTTTTAAGTCTGAAAAACAGTTTTAATAAGTATGATTAATTAATGAAACATATGATGAATTCATGTGTGATCGTAAACTATCGGACACTTTTATATAAATTCAATTGACTACTATTAGTTACAATTTTTTTAGAAAAAATACTTTTAGTCAGGGAACTTTTATCAATTTACATGCAAATTTTAAGTTCGGAGGTTAATTTGTGTTTGACAAGCCAAAAGGAATTTGAAATCAGAATGGAAAATTTCCCTCGTATTCGGTAGAAAACAAATTCCTACACATTAACTGACTTTGACTTCCGAACCTAAAATCCTGGACTCGTGCTCGTCCGTCATGTTTTTTTTTTCTCATTATTATCTTCATACTTGATATTTTGGCTGAATGCACATTATGATACACTTTGTTACTTCAGTCAATTTACTCATCCGTTTATAATTCTATAGTTTCTCAACCTTGTGGTATAGATCATTCGTTAACAAAAACTCGATATATGCTGACATAAAACTTCTCAACCCATTGTTTAGCTAAATTAATTTTTATACACGTCCACTTTGTGTACAAATTAGTTTGAAGAGGTAAGAAACCAAACAAGTTAGAACCCACATTTTTTACCATTAATAATTTATTTACAATATTTCAAAATAAAATATGATTTCAATAGTCATGGATACCTGAGAATTAATTTTTATCTGTTCTAAGTTGAAGACATGATAAATAACCAGATTCAAATGGTATGGTTGGATGACTCATTTTGTATGAAAGGTCAAATGCAGAACAGACAGATTTTCAAAAATTGCTTGTGACAGAACTTTTTAAAAAATAGTTTTAGCAACCATATTGTTGCCATTTCAGGTAATCAGTCAGTGTCCACAAAAAAGGAGATTCAGGGGTTGTTATAAAACAAAGAAATAAAATATATTTTGAAAATACTAATCAATAAAAATAAAGATTTGGGTAAAAGAAAAACACTAGATGCTAATTACTGTATCCACAATCGACAATAATTATTCGATCGGCTATATTAATAAAATAAAAGCAAATTCCCTTTATGCCTTCCATTGCGTACTTTTATCTAATTTTTGAGATATAACTGGATATCTAATTAAAACATGCAAAATTGAAAAGAAAGTAATTGGGGTATTCAAAAGGAGATGGATGCTTAATTTTTAGTTTAAAGTAATTTGAAACACTAACTAGAGTTCCTGGGTGGAGAAGTGCAAAATAAGATGGAAGCATATTTCTGATTCTAAGACTGAGAATTTTTCCTACTTATTAAGCAAATAAATAATAAAAAAAAGTCGAATTCCCTCACCTATGTTTCCATACTTGAAACACTGATGCCCGTGAGCTCGATTTGCGCCACTGCCGTGTTGATCGCGTCAATTACATCCATTTTCCCCCGTGTCAGAGCTTCATCCATGGGAGTTTTCTCATGGCTATACACAAATATAATGTTTAAAATTTTACGAACAGATAGAGATCCATTTTATAATGTTTTTATTAAATCTCTCATCTAGTTATATATAACATACCTGTTCAATAGGCTAACATTCGCTCCTGACAAGATCAACTTCTCAACCACCTAAAGGAATGAGTGAACAAGTTGTGAAATAGAATTTTTACGATAAAATTAAATTAAATGATAAATTTAGTCTCTTAAAACTCTAAGAAGAAGTATTTAATAAGTTTCTAAATTATCTAAATTTTCTATTTCAAGTCCAACTTGTAAAATAGAACTTTTAAGTGTCAAAAATTATTACCCCAATGAATATAAAATTAAAAGTTTAAAAATTCTTTTAATAAAACAAAAATCAATTATGTTTAGTAGGTTTGAAAATTCAGAAAATGTTGAATAAACAAACAATCTATCAACTACAAAAATAAAAGTTTTAATGTTCTATTTGATACGTTTGAAGTTCTTGAACTTATCCATTATTGAAGTTAGGAGATATATAAGATATGAAAAATCAAAAACTAAACCTAGAAATTAGCTATAGAATTTAGAGCATTACCTCAATATGCCCGTTCAGACATGCCCAATGAAGTGGTGTATTCTTCTCTGCATTTAAAGCATTCACATCCTGCTCACACTCGAAGAGGTTAAAAATAAGATTGGAGGGTCAAGATTGCATGGGTAAAATTCGCTGAATCCAATCACAGGATTTAAAATGATAAGTTAAAATTGCCATTTTCATCAAACAGAAGATTAAAATAAAATAAAATTGGGAAGATACAGAGTAAGGCAAGTCGGTGACAAACATACAAGTGAACAAACGGAATTGAACTGTATCCAGTATAAAACACTACAACAGATAATATATATAGCGGGACTAGAGTCGTTGGAGAAATAACCAAGTTCAAATCAATCAGACAAAAGGAATTGTAGCAGTCCAAATTCATTAACTAAATAGTTCAACAGCCAGAATGACGTCAAGAATGATGATGATACGGTAATATAATCATCATTATGGATAACACAGATGCATGGAAAACTGATGCAAGGAGCTGTTTCTTGGGAAAGGCCAACCCCTCTGTCAACTGTTAGTCAGTGGAGAAAAATAGATAACCCAAGCAGCAGGTAAAATTACAAGAAGTAGATATCTTACCACTCCCTTACTTATGAGAAACTCCACTATCGAAAGATGTCCATTGGCAGCAGCCATGTGTAGAGCTACAATCAAATAACAGAGATTACAATGAAAGAGCTGACTTGATAGCATTCTCAATGACTCCATACTCACCGAATGGTCTAGAAATTAGCAAAATATTCTTACACCCAAAACAAAATCAATGAAGTTCACATCTGAGAACCTCGACTAACTAAAAAATTGTTGTTTGTAAATTGAATTACAAAATATACCACGACTGAAAGTATGAGTATGTTCAATAGAGTAAAAGTCCCCATTCAATAACCATCTTGTTTATGATTTTTTCTGTTTTAAAATATTGCTCGTTTCTTAAACACTTTTGGTTAGGCGTTTCACATTTCTTAAAAACACTTTTCAATTGTAAGCCAAAATTAAAAAAACAAAATCTAAAATGTAAGAACTACATTCTTTTTTTTTTTCTTTTTTTTTAGTTTCAAAATATTGGCTTCATATTTCAGAACGTTTCCAAAAATAGGTAACAAAACAAGAAAGCTATAAAAGAAAATAGTGTTTATGAGCTTAGTTTTCAAAAACAAAATGTTTATCAATTCAGCATTAAGTGTTTTTTAATAGGAACAAAAGCTTTAATTGAAATGTTGGAATAGCTGAGGGAACATAAGTCGTAGACTAAACTTGTTAAATCATCAAGCAACCTTTTTGGTTAACGAGTGATTTAACAGGGATATCAAAGTTTTCAACAAACCACTTCAACACTTCCCCAACTTATGGGATTGAAAATATGACATCAGAGGGTTTGAACATAGGACCTCATGCTCTAACTCCTACTCTGATACCGTTTTGAATCACCAATCAATCATCTCATAAGCTTAGGCATTTTGTTTAATGGCGATTTAACAAAAACTCATAAAATAATTGGATTTCTATATCAAGCTATTGTGATGCACATAAATAAATTAAAAAAGCATATTGTCAAATATTGAAGAAAAATACCAGTTCGGCCCTCGGAATCCTTGGAATCGAGGTGAACACCAGCAGAAGCAAGACTTACTACATCATCGATATCATTGTATCTCGCAGCCTGTCAAGTGACATCACAAAATCCAAGTCCTTCATTACTGGACCCTTAAATAACAAATATATAGATCAGTTTCTCAAATATGATGTACTAAGTTTCCAAAATCATTGCATAGGTGATCAATTTGCTAATCCACAGTATTCTTGTTGTTTGTCGTTTCCTTGGTCAAAATGCGAACCAAAATGCTCTCCATGACGTTCTATGACCTTATGATGACTTAAAATTGAAGAAACATAGCTTCTACCACGACACTTAACACGGCAGAGTAGTGTTCAGTTTAGATTCCTTATCATCGAATAGGAAACATCATTTTAGATTCCTTAGCATCGAATAGGAAACATCCGCATTTTCTAGAAATTTGCTTGTTATAATTCAAACCAAAAGCTTCAATGAACCGCAGATATTATGTAAATTCTGAAAAATACAGAAAAGAATAACAGTCACATACGAATTTTTCATTTATGCTTTCTCGAGAATTGGTTGAGGACAAGTACTGAGCGACTTTTATTGCTATTTAAACATGTGGTATAAAAGATTGAAGGTTCACTGAACTGAAACGCGAATTCGTTTAAATGCACCAAGGAAAACTATATGTAAGATTGATAAGAAGATAAAGAGATATGGAAGGAAAACTATACGGAAGAAAAAGTGAACAAACCAGAAATAAATGTTTTAATAAAGAAAGAGGATGAAGATTTTACATCAACCAGAGCTTCGATGTCATCCGTAGTTGTTCCCACGGTACTCTGCTCTTCCAATCGATTCTCTTCCACTACCATCGTGCTGCCGCTGAAGTCTCCAATGTGAAGAATCCTTGACAATCTGGACTGTAACTCTTCCTGACGATCGCCTAATCAGTCTAACACTGGTAAAGAGAAAGTGAACCAGAGAACACGCAGAAACCCTAAATCGGCGATTCTAGGAGAAGAGAGCGAAGCACCTACTGGTCGCAGCGTCAGAGCAAAGCTAGAGCTTGAGGCGTAATTCCCGCGTTACTGCCGCATTTTAAGTTATTTAGTTTTACCGGGTCACCCGACTCGATAGTCAACCCGAATGTCGGGCAGGCCGAACGTAACTATTTCATGGGCCCAATAAACTAATGGTATGGGCCGCTTATGGGAAAATATTAGGTCACGATTTTTCAGGGAAGAAAAAATATATAATTATCGAGAGAAATAAAATATTCTTTTGGGGCTAAGTATATGCATTGACAAAAAAAAAAAAAAAAAAAAAAAAAAAGATTAAATTATGTTTCTTGTCCCTCAATTTTTTAAAATAAATTTAATCGGTCCCTACTCCGTTTGATATATTGTTTAGATATTTTTTCTATTTTAAATATAGAACATTTAAATTAAAAAAGTAACGATATTTCCTCTATCTTCTCTAATTCACTAATTAATCTTGATTAAGCTTTTGATTTATAGTGAGTGGTTTAACATGATTTCTAAGTTTTGAACAGTTCACTTCAACAAGTGAAAATCAATATAAATTAGAAAGGAAATGACACTATAGAGTTTGAACTACCTCCTTTATGATACCATTTTAAATCATCAACAAATAAAATAATTGGATTTCCAAATGAATCGATTGTAATGCACATAAAAAATATATGTATATATTGTCAAATATGGAAGGTAAGAAATACCAGTTCGGCCACCGGAATTCCTTGGAATCGAGACGAACACCAGCAGAAGCAAGGCGCGTTACATCATCTACATCATTGTATCTAGCAGCCTGTCAAGTGACATTACAACATTTAAGTCCGTCGTTACTGGAGCCTTAAAAACCACCAATATCTTGATCAATTTCACAAGTATGATGTACTACTTTCCTAAAATTATTTCATAGGTGAACAATCCGGTGTTTTCGGAATTCAAGTTGTTCATACATTTCCTAGGTTAACATAGGAACGAAAATGCTATTCATAACGTTATATGACCTTACGATGACTTGAAATTGTAGAAACAATGCTTCTACCACTGTACTAAACTCGGCAGATCAGTATTTGATTTAGATTCCCTACCATCGCATAAGAAACATTCGCATTTTCAAGAAATTTGCTAGTTGTAATTCAGACCAAAAGCTTCATTGAACCGCAGATATTGTGTGTGAATTCTGAGAAATATTGAAAAGGATAACAGCCACATAGGAATCTTTCACTTGTGAGTTTCTCGAGAATTGTTCGAGTGCAATTACTAAGCGACTTTTATTGCCATTCAAGAATGTGGTATAAAAAATCCATGGTTCACTGAAGTTCAACGCTTATTCGTTTAAACGCACCACGTAAAACTCTATGAAAGATTGATAAGAAGATAAAAAGATATTCTGCAATGGAAGGAAGAGAGAACAAACCAGAAATAGAGAATTTGATACGGAAAGAGATTGAAGATTTTAAATCAACGAGAGCCTCGATGTCATTCATCGTTGTTTCCACGGTGCTCTGCTCTTCCGATCGATTCTCTTCCACCACCACCATCGTGCTGCCGCTGAAGTCTCCAACGCGAAGAATCCTTCACAATCTGGAATGTAACTCGCTCTGACTATCTCCTAATCAGTTTAACACAGTAAAGGGAGAGTGAACCAGAGAACACGCAGAAACCCTAAATCAGATATTCTAGGAGAAGAGAATGAAGCAGCTACTGGTTACAGCGTCAGAGAGAAGCTACAGCTTGAGGCGCAAATTCCCGCCTTATTGCCGCCTTGCAAGTTCTATAGTTTGTATCGGATCCTCCGACCCGATAACCGACCCGAATATCGGGCACGCCGAAGGGGGCAACTATTTCATGGGCTCAATTTTATTGGGCCGTAAGCTAATGGCCTGGGCCGCTTTTTACGTCGGGATTTACCGCGAGAAATAAAATGTTTTTTGGGCTAAAGATATGCAAAATAATAATAATAAATAAATAAAACCCATAAAAAATGATAAGTTTGAATTTTTTTTAATCTTTACGCGTTAAACTTAAAAAGAAATAATTTATAAAATCTTTGAGAATATTTCCCTTTATAAACGTGAGATATGAATTATTTTACTTTTTTGATAATTGACATGTATTTATTCAAAATTCAATTCTAGCTGTTATATTCAAAATATATATAAAAAAAATGTTTTATTAAAGGGAAAAATTATATTCACCGAATTGATTGGAAAACCCCAATGTCGGTTGAAGCTAAATTACGTAAAAGGGTTTAGAATAAAACAAGGGAAGTAATTTGGGTCAAAAGAAATCAAATTTGACTATGAACATATATAACCCTGAACTTAATATAAAAGAGGCTTCATCTTCACAAGTTCTCAAATTTTTCACCAAGAACTCTTTGGATCTCAAGTAGATAATATTTTCGAGCATCTGTTATTTTCTCTTCTGGTTCAGAATAATTCTCATCATCGCCTTTCTTTTCAAAGTTTTGATTTGTGCTGAAGAACTGTTCGCGTCCTGTGTAATCTAAAGCGAGAAAGATCGGAGGAGAAACCCTCGCGTACTCGCTATGACTTCTTCCGGAATCTCTCTCAAAAGCGCCGAATTGTCAGATGCCGTTCAAGACCTGAAAGTTTGCGACCAGGTTTCATTCTCTCTCTTCATTTCGAAGTTGATATACTTTCACGAACTTTCTTTATCGTATAAAATCAGCGGCGTAAAACTTGGCGTGGGAATGGTCGTCTCCGATTTGTGTTGAGAGTTTTAATTAGAAGATTTGTTTTGATTTAGTCTCGTTGTCATTCATTTTCAAGATTTGCTTTTCTGGGGGGCTTATTGAAGTCTGAGATCGTCGGTTCAGTCTTGTTTTCTTTCATTGTCTAGATTACGCACATCGGGAGGCTTGCTTTCTGCGTTTATCATCTAGGAAGAATATGGTTAAAACGAATTGAATTCATGTTTGTACCATAAGAAGCAGAAGCAATTGTTTGTGTTTATCCGACTGCCAGTTTGGATTGCTTCGTCTCCCACTTGCGAATTTGGTCGATCTCCTGCGCATGCTTATTTATTTTATGAAAACCTTCCTCTGTTGCAATCAGAGTTGCATATCTATGATTCTGTTGGTCTTTTTTCAATTATTTGCGCATACATACTTCGAGGATTGCCAACTTGCTGTACTTGCACGTTCAGGAGGAAATGTGGAAGAAGTTAGAAATGCAAAGAACAGGGCATGGGAGTCATGGCTCATGTGCAATTTGCTTAAATAAAATATCTCTGCCAGAAACTGCTTTAGTTAGAGGTTGCGAACACGCCTATTGGTTAGTTCTAATTGATTAATCTTTTGTCTACTAATTAATGTTTTTTATGGAATGACTTTCACCTGCTTCAATACATTAGGTAATTGTTGATCTGTTTCTTTCCAGTATTTGTATGGGAATCCTTTTTGCAGTTAAATGTTGAAGTTCTATAGATGGTGTAATTCTAATGCCTGCTTTTATCATTTTTATTTCATTTTGTTGCGACTATATGCTTGTAATGGAGATGGAGTGTAAAGTTCTTGCGAACATATATTCCCGGGACTCTGCTAAACTTTGTGGGAGAAAATTCAATGTATCCATATTGTCTTTTGTGCAATGTTTCTAATATTACTTGAGGTTGTTCGGGTTTAATTGAAGAGGTATGCTGTTCTAGGCTTATAACCAAAGCATCTTGGAGTAAGGAAATTGTATGGTACTGAGCCTAATGGAATCTATAGTTTGATTTTCTTTGAAATGCTTGCTTGATGAGACTTGGATAGAAATTTGTTGTTCTTTGAAGCATTAGAAATTTTGTCCTTGTTTGTTTGTGGAATGAAGGTGACCTTTTTATAGCTGTGCATATGGGCGTTATCTTATTTTGTTTCATCTTTCTTTTACTTTCATGAAGTACGACTTGCATCCTTCGATGGGCCTCATACACTCAAAAACCCACTTGTCCGCAATGTAAACATCCATTCGAGTTCCTGATTGTGCATCGTTCTCTGGACGGGAGGTATGTCCTTTCATCGTTTTATGGACCTTTCATCGTTCTCTTGACGGGAGTTTGAACTCTAGGTGGCCTGGTACCTTTTTTAAGTTTCCGTTCTTACAATATATTGTTTGTGCATTGTTTAGCATCCATGACTATATGTTTGAGGAGAGCGTATGCCTACTTCTAAGAGCTTCGTGGTATGAGCCACTGATTGTTAAAGATCGGGAGGAAACCTATGATGATCCTGAGGAGTACTATCCTTATGAGGATCAGGACGAAGAGCTTGAGGAAGCTTACCTGGGTGATTCGCCAAGTCTCCGAATCGGCAATCGGAGGTGGGGAGACAATGGTTACGTAAGGGCAGGTCGACAAGAAGCCCGACCAGTTTTAAGGCCAGAGTTTTCTGGAGCTAGCTCATCACGGGAGCCTACGACAAAAGATGCTTCCAAGGATAAAACAGGTCGACGAGCTAAAAGGGCATTGAAACGGGAAGCTGCTGATAAAGCTGCAGCAGCTAAGCATCAAGAACATTTAGCTAGGTTTGGCCTGAATTAACTTTATGTCGTGCTCCTGTATAGAAATAAGCCTGCGCTTGACCTTGTGTACAGTTTCTAAGATTCATTTTAGTTTGCTGGGCGATGTGCTTTACCAGATGCTGGTAGCTCCAAAGAAATCTAAGATGGAGATCATAAATACCTACGAGGTGTACCATTGAATTCTTTATATAAACATTGGCTCTCAAAAGTAATCATAAAAGTAATAAAACTTTACCAATCTCTTATTTTTTTTTTTTTTAGGGTTATTGTTGAGAATTATTGGGAGTGAATTTCTGGTTAATTTTCTAGAAGATCATGAGTTTATAAGTAAGAAATACTAGAAAGTCCAAAGTAAAGCTGTGAGCCTAGCTCAAAGTGGACAATATCTCTATTGGTTGGTACGAGACTTTTTGGAGACTTTTTGGGAAAAGTGGATAATATCATAAAAGTGGATAATATCGTAAAAGAGATAGATGACTTTAGTGTTTGCTATTCCGTATGAAATTAAGTGGAAGAAGCTTGTACTTTAACAATTTGGCTAAATTTGTCCTCATTTTATCAAACTTGTTTGAATTGAATTCATCCACCCAACATATATAAAACTGAAAAAACGTTGAGCGTTCGTGCCGATCACTCCGAAAATTGTGCTTGGCCTTTACTCGGCCGCAGCAGCCTTCCGGATCCGAACAAGGTTAAAAAATTTAGGCCAATTTTCCTTTAAATTCAAAATAATCCCACAAATAATCCCAAACAAGTTTTCGTTCCTAGAATTGTCAAAATACATGTCTGCTCACCAACAAGACCAACTTCTTCATCAACCAAAGATTTTTAAATATCACCTCAAAAATCTCGTCTTGCAATCAACCCTGGTTGGTCCAACTAATAATCCCAAGCTCTCCTTCACTCTCAATCAGGCTTGTAGCCATGAAAAACTCTGCACAAGTTTGAGCTCGAGATCACCAAACAATGGCGGTTTGCTTTCAAAAACGATGCATTACAGACGATTCAACCACCCTCTTCTCAACATCCAACTCGCCGGAGGAAACCACCAGTGTTTCCTCCTCTTCTTCCCACCACCACTCCCCACCGTTACCCACCGCTTCCATTTCCATTAAGAAACTCTCTGTCAGGAATCTCTCATTTTCTGTTCTTCCAAAAAGTTCATTTCCCGAGCTGATTCGAAGACCCAAACCCATTAACGTTCTCAGCTCTGTCTCATTTATGGCAAGAAGTTCTCAAGTTCTCGCCATTGTTGGCCCAAGTGGAACTGGCAAATCTTCTCTGCTCAGAATTCTATCAGGGAGAGTGAAAGAGAAGGATTTCAACCCCAAATCGATCTTAATTAACAATCAAACGATGAAAAGTCCTGAGCAATTGAGGAAGTTATGTGGGTTCGTGACACAAGAAGACAATTTGCTTCCTCTTCTGACTGTAAGAGAAACCTTGATGTTCATGGCCAAATTGAGGCTCAGGGAATTGGGTTCAGAAGAGATAGAAGAAAGAGTAGAGAGATTGATGCAGGAGCTTGGATTGGTTCATGTGGCAGACAGTTTTGTAGGAGATGAAGAGAAGAGAGGGATATCTGGAGGAGAAAGGAAAAGGGTCTCAATTGGAGTTGAAATGATCCATGATCCACCAATTCTTCTCCTTGATGAGCCAACTTCAGGCTTAGACAGCACTTCCGCCCTTCAAGTGATTGAGCTTCTCTCTTCAATGGCTACAACTAAACAAAGAACAGTGATTCTTTCAATCCATCAACCAGGCTACAGAATCCTCCAATACATTTCCAAGTTCTTGATTCTATCCCATGGTTTAACAGTTCATTTTGGAAGCCTCAAATCACTGGAAAAGAGGATCGGTGAAATGGAAATTCAAATCCCAATTCAATTGAATGCCCTAGAATTTGCTATGGAAATCATTGATAAACTGAAAGAAGAAGAAGAAGAAACCCAGCTCTCCTCCTCCCCAGATTGGCCAGAAGAAGCCATTGAAAGAGTTCAACAAGATAACAATACCAGCAAACAGATATCATTCTTTTCCACATCAAATTTCCTAGAGATTATGATTCTTTGCTCAAGATTCTGGTTGTTATTATACAGAACAAAGCAGCTATTTCTAGGAAGAACATTGCAAGCCATTGTTGGAGGAATAGGGCTCGGAAGTGTTTACCTGAGAGTGAAAAGAGATGAAGAAGGAGTTGCAGAAAGATTAGGGCTCTTTGCTTTCAGTCTCAGTTTGCTTCTCTCTTCCACAGTTGAATCTCTCCCCATTTTCCTCCAAGAACGAAGGGTTTTAATGAAAGAAGCCTCAAGAGGAGTCTACAGAATCTCCTCTTACATGATAGCCAACACCGTCGTCTTCCTTCCATTTTTGCTCGCCGTCGCCGTTCTCTTCGCCGCTCCAGTCTATTGGCTCGTAGGGCTAAATCCGTCGATCGAGGCCTTCGCCTTCTTCACGTTCGTCGTTTGGCTCATCGTAATGATGGCTAGTTCGTTGGTGCTCTTCCTCAGCGCCATTTCGCCGGATTTCATCACCGGAAACTCCTTGATCTGCACCGTCCTAGGCGGATTCTTCCTCTTCTCTGGCTACTTCATTCCGAAACAGAACATTCCGAGATTTTGGATGTTCATGTACTACATCTCCCTGTATCGGTACCCTTTGGAGGCGATGCTGGTGAATGAGTATTGGAATGCTAAATTGGAGTGTTTTTCGTGGATTGATCAAGCGCGGCGACCGGTCTGCGTTCTCACCGGCGACGATGTGCTGAAGAACGCAGGCCTTGGTGGGGATATTCGGTGGATGAATGTGGGGATTATGATTGGGTTTTTCGTGTTCTATCGATTGCTCTGTTGGATTGTTCTTGCTCGCCGAGCTTCCACAACAACTATATGATTTCTCATCAACTAAACTTATGTTAATCAATAAAATGGTTTCTTTTCTTAAATCACAAACGTAATTCATAATTTTTTTTTATATATATGTAATATATATATTTATATGCATAATATATTAATAATATTATGATATAAATAGAAGGATTAAATAATAACACTAATTTTAAAAAAAAAATGTTGCATGTCTACTTTATAATTATATTAAATAATATAATTTTTTTGTTAAAAAAAAATTAAAATAATTATTGGTAAGTAAAAGAAAATAAAATAATATTTAGAACTTTACATGAACACTGAAATAAACTAAAAAATGAACCACCAATTAGGGACTCTTCTTTTATTTGTCGATGCTGACTTGGCCATTTAAAGGACCACTCGCTATTGTCTAATTCTTAAAACTTAATAAATGACACTTAATTCTTTATTTATTTATTTATTTTTTTTTTTTTTGCGTGTTTAATGCATGAGGGAAAGTAAAGCGGCAATGATACATTAAAAAATAAGAAATTAAACTTATATTTATTTATTTTTTATTTTTTTAGTTTTAGAAAACCTGGTAAATTTTTATTTTAAATTTTGGGGGAGAATTTAATATCAAGGGTAAATAATACGTGCAAGAAAAAGATTGAGCATTAATAGAATTAGGGTTGCCAAACATTTTTAATGCTAAGTATACAGCTAATTCAACATCTCAATTGAATTTAAAATAAATAAGATTCTTTAAAATTCAACCAGAATTGATAAATGTCATTAAAAAAAATATGTTTAATTAAAAAAAAAAAACAAATGATTGCATGCAGGTTGCTAGTTGATCCAATTTTGGAGAAAAACATCAAATTTTATCCTAATTTTATCGGATTGTCTCAAATTTTTTTTCTTTTTCATTTTAGGAAACCACGTAATTTCTTAGTTTTTTTTTTTTTTTTTTTTTAAGGAACCTCATAAATTTAGCACCTAATTTATTTGGGGATTGACTTTAATACATGACCTATATCAGGCTAGGGGAAAAGAATACGCGTGAGAGGAGATACAATATAATATAATTAAGGCTTGCCAAACCCTTTTCATTAACACTAAATTTGAACTATTTTATTAGTCACATGCATATATCTTTACTAGTTAAACTATATACGTGATATTCTATTGCATATAATATCTTGGTAGATGATACTGACCAACTTATATCACCACGTACTTAATCTTGAACTTCACTATGTCAAAGATATTTAGTCATGAATTATAGTTTACTATATATATATCACTTTGGTATTTTATTATAGGCAAATATCTAGATATTTGCCTTTTATTATTATCGCTTAGTATAGGTATATTCTCATTTATTATTCTTTCCATATCCTTATATTTTATTTGATTATAAATAGATAATTTTCACACTATTTATAGTAGTTTTAGCAAATATTCTCCCACCATAGCATTATCAAATTATTCCATTATTGTTACTCTTAATTGCTTTTATTTACTAATGGTAAGAAAGAAAGAAGAAAAAGATGGGAACTTACAAAATTAGAATAGGCATAAACTTTTGAAGGGTACCAAAAGGATATTCCCAAAGTAAATTTATGCAATATTTTTGGGTATAATATACTACAAAAGTAAGGGATCTTTAATCCCCTACACTTTTGTTCAAATGGGAATTTAATTTATACAAAAAAAAAAAAAAAAAAAAGTTTTAAATTGATCCATAAAAGTTTGTCACAATCCAAAATGTGCACCAAAAAGAAGGCCCCATGTAAAGTATTATATTGCGGAGGACACGGTTGGTTACCACATCGATCTCCATAAAGAGCCCTTCCCACAACCTTATTTGTCCTTAATTTTTTAGGGGCTTCGGAGTTTGGCGAAGCCACCACGTTTGAGCCATTTTCCCACCCGTTTTTGTCTTCTTCGGTCTCTAAAGGGTTGGCGTTGAATTGAAAAACCCTTTTGGACCCAAATTCTATTGCTCTTCCTCTTGTTCAATCTCTTCCTATTTGACTCCTTCTTTTACATCTCCACTCCCTTCTGAATTTCTGATTCTTTCGTTTTTTTCTACGTTTACTTCTTATGGTATGAATCAATGCCGTTTCAGTAACGCTGTGGTTTTCGTTTCTTTCATCGTTTCATTTGACTCACTCTTTCCATTTTTCTCTGGTTTTGATTTTGTGTTGAGTTTTGACTGTTTCACCCCAAATTTCTGAATTCCAGATCTGGATTTGTCATTTCATATTTTGTTCTTCTCTGGTGTTGAATTTAGTTGAATGTTTGGGGATTAGCAGATTTTCATTATCCGTTTGACTTTCAGGTGCAGCATTCTATGAAATGACAAGAAGCTGCTAACGTTTGATGAATCGAAACCAATGATAGGGAGGAAGACATCGCCAGGTTTTCTGGTGCTATTGGCTCTTGGCTTTTTTTTTGCTTCTTATAACTTGCTTACCATGTCTGTACGCTACAAAGCTTCGAAAGGGAGTGAGTTGTTTGATCCAGTTGTTCGAGCACCTGATGGAACAGAACGGGCAGGGAAAGGTATTCAAAAATTCCATGTTGCTGTCACTGCAACTGCTTCTACTTACAGTCAATGGCAGTGCCGGATCATGTATTATTGGTATAAGAAAGTGAAGGATATGCCTGGATCTGACATGGGCGGCTTCACTAGAGTTTTGCATTCAGGACTTCCAGATAATTTGATGAAGAAGATTCCAACTTTTATTGTTGATCCTTTGCCGGAAGGCTTGGATCGGGTGAGGAACATTGTTTTTTTTTGTCTGCTTGATCTCATGTCCTGTTCTGTTTGGGTGTTTTTGTGTTTGGCTGACCTTAATGAACTGAATTTTAATGAAAAATTCAGGGCTATGTTGTTCTAAACCGACCGTGGGCTTTTGTGCAATGGCTGGAGAAAGCAAACATTGAAGAAAAGTAAGATCGTTTTTGAGTTTTTTCTGCTAAAGATTTTCCTTTCCCTTTGATGAAATCTGAGGACAGGTGATTTTTGATTGATGCAGTTATATACTAATGGCAGAACCCGATCATATCTTCGTTCGGCCGCTGCCGAACTTGGCTCACGGAAAGAATCCGGTTGGATTTCCGTTCTTCTACATAAGGCCAACTGACCATGAGAAGATCCTCAGGAAATTCTATCCAGAGGAGAATGGTCCAGTGACCAACATTGACCCCATTGGCAATTCTCCTGTTATCATCGAAAGGGTAAACTTCTGAATTAGAAGAACAGCCAAGAGATGAAATTGTACCTTCGATTCGAAGTCGAGTCGAAGTTGCTATAATATATTGAGCTGCTTCTTCAACTTAGGATGATCAATAGTTCTGAATCTACTGACTGAGTTTTCTCTATTAGGCACTTCTGGAGGAGATTGCACCAACATGGGTGAATGTATCCTTGAGAATGAAAGATGACCCCGTTACTGATAAGACGTTCGGTTGGGTGCTCGAGATGTGAGTTCTTCTGGGATTGTTACTTCGGATCGATGTAACCAGGTTTGATCTTTGTATGAATTTGTTCATGTAGGTACGCCTATGCTGTAGCTTCTGCATTGCACGGTGTTCGGCATACGCTCCGCAAAGATTTCATGCTGCAGGTTTCACCTATTTTGATCCATAAAGTGGTTATATTTTGGAGGCCTGAACAGATTATTGACTTCCTGTGCTTAAGTGTTTCAGCCTCCTTGGGACTTAGAAGTTGGTAAGAAGTTCATCATTCACTATACCTATGGATGCGACTACACTATGAAGGTACAGATTATTCTTTAGTTATCAAAGAATTTCATTAGTAATTCTAAGTAGTCTATATCTTAACTCGTCTTTTAATGGCCAGGGAAAGCTGACATATGGTAAGGTCGGGGAATGGCGCTTCGACAAGAGAGCATATATCAAGGGTCCTCCACCAAGAAATCTTTCCTTACCTCCTCCCGGAGTTCCTGAAAGTGTAGTAAGTAATCTGTAACCTAATCTCATCTTCTGCAGAACCTATTTCATGAGATTTGGTTAAATTTTCGAGTTTATAAGTCGATTCTCTCGAGAAAATTGCGCAAACTTCTGTAAGTTTATGGATGTGTTGCTCTGATTTGGTTTTGCAGGTAAGGCTTGTAAAGCTGGTAAATGAGGCAACTGCAAATATAGCTGGTTGGGGGGACGCATAAACTGGTGCGGTTGATGGGAAGCATACACTGTTAGGAGCAAAATCTATGGTGGGGTTGTGATCAAAGTCGCCCAAATACAAATCAGTTTGAGAAGGGAGAAAAATATAGAGAGGGGAATTGTAACCTATGAAAAATAAATATATAATATATCTAACTTTTGAGATAAACCACATAATATACCATTAAATTCTTTACTGTTAGTATACGCTTGGCTTTCACAAATTATGCAAATTTATGTTGAACTACTTAAAAGTCAAAGATTCGAATTTTTCATAAATGATTAAATATTATAAATTTTAAATGAAATGATATTTTAAATCACTCGTTATCTTTTAAAAGAAAAATACGAATTTCATCCATAAATGATAAATGATAAATGAAAGGGAGGGCCCTTTAAACGGCTCCAATCACCTGAAGGCCGTTACAAATTCCATGCAAACAATTTAATTATTGGACCCCCAATAATGCCAAGAAGCCAGTCTGTAATTCCCCCTCCAGAGTATCGGTTTTGTTCCTATTGTGGGATTGGGGTTTTTCTTGGTATTCCCATTATACTCCTCATTAGTTCGTCCGTTTCACGGTTTTTAAACTCTCTGGTAAGTAGGATTTTTCCATCCTTATAAGAAATGTTTTGTTTTCCACTCCATCAAATGTGAGCTACATCCATTGGAGAGGGGAACGGGTGTAGAAACCTTTCTCTAACAGATGTATATTAAAGTCGTGAGGTAAACAACGATACGTAACAGGCCAAAGTAGACAATATCTACTAGCTAGCGGTGGACTTGGACTCGGAACATTCTTAATCTTCCTTATCTCACAAATATTAACATATTCATATTTCCAAAGAAGGCACAATGATGGAGCAGCATAGTGTGATAATATATTCAAACAAGATAATACCATGATTCGCATTTTTCTTTTCACTAGAAGATTCTTGCTTAGGTAGCAAGGATTTATAGAAGCCTTTGCCATTAGTATACACAAGGATTCCTATGTACATACATGTGCTACACAACAAGCCCCAATGGTGTTTTGTATACATATATAGAAGATGGATGCTCGGGTAAAACACGACGATGAAGATAAATGGTTCGTATAGCACCTACCGAGTATCTGTCACAATTTTGGGGTGCTTTTGTTCATCTCTTTGTCAGTTCCAACTAAACCATTTCCTATTGCTAAGCTCCAAACTGAAAGCTGAATAAGTTGCCTTCTATAAGGAATTAGACAATTCTTTAGGCCTGTCACATTTAACATATAATAAACAACTGAACCCAAGACACTCTCAAAAGAGACCCAAATATGTGATGCTGAGGCGTACCTGTGACACACACGGTTCGGTAAAGAGTAGCGATACGAACATCGCCCTTCGTAACCATATTAGGCCTTTCTAAGCACTCGAGAAATGCCAAATCAGCCTTTAACAACTCCGCTTGATTGTGAGTGTCATAACCAATATCATGGCAATAACAACAGAAGTCCAGCCAATCAATTGGTCGTTTATCCCAAATGAGAGACCCGTTGTCTTTCCCGCTAGACCAATTTGGACCACAGTAATGTCCATAACGTGGAAGCAGGTGAGAAAGAAAGGCTCTTACACCCGTATGCCATGGAACTTTACACACATAGGGTTTGAACCGTAAAGGGGATTCTCCACCTTGGTTCTCAATGGCTCTATCACGTTTCACTTCCCTTTTCAAGTTTCTATTAATAATTGCTTTCCCATTGCCATTATTTTCCCAAGGAAGCAGTGAAAGAAGGGAAAATCCCCATTTTCTGATATCAAAACGAGTATTTCGATGCCCTTGCTCCACCATGGCGCTTGAGTGCTCAAGACTTGGACGCAAATCATTGCTTCTTTGGGCACAAAACCAGGGAATATTATGAAGAAACTCCAAGTTCATCGCTAAGATCTCAAGAACTCACGGCCGAATTACACAAAATTGGCACCATACCAAATCTGCCAAGCATTTGAGCATCATTATCAACGTCAAATAATCAGCATACGAATTTCGATCCTTTTAGACGTCAAACCTCTAATACGATTGCATCAAAAACAAAATCAGGAAAAGGCTAGTAGCTCTGAAGTAAAAATGGTTAAATTCCAGTCCATAAAGTTTCGGGCGACAGAATAGGGTAAAAAATTAACAAGAAAAGTTGCTTTCTCGACAGCCAAACAGATTAATTCCTCCTATGGACGAAAATGAAAATGTAAATGATAAACAGAGATGAAGAATTACATACGAAGAATCCAGTAAGCGAGGAACAGACTTGAGGGAATCCGTCAACTGCCGAAGTAGATAGAGAACATTTCCTTCCAGTAAGAAGCCAGAGGATAACGGAGAGAAAATTCTGGCAAGAAAATTTTCCCGAGAAAATTCCCTTTCATGTCGATTGACAAATTTTCGTTCCTTAACAGATTACCCCATTACCCAACGCACCACACGCATTAAGCCCGTACAAATAACAAATTTGAGAATTCTTAATTGAATTATTCAACCTTTTATATTTTATTTTAACTTTTAAACTTAAAAAATAAAATTAATTTTTAATTAAATTAAAATAAAATAAAATTTGTTTGACCAATACATTGGTGTGAAACTGATATATTTTCCGCTGAAATAAACAATAAAAATATTAATTTTCTAAATAATTATAAATAATAATTTATTGTACTGATATGTCAATTTTTTACCATTTATGTTAAGATAAAATAACTTTTACATTAACAGTGCCAATATCAGCCTATATGCTCACCATTGATCAGCACGGTACGAGAAACGTGACTTTTACTAAAACAAAATCATACGTGGGTTGGAAAATTCAAACATACGACTTCTCGACTTCTCGAAACAAACCATAGATGCTAAAACGATAGATTATATAATGACTGGAAATTTATATGTACATATGTAAATAATATATCAACTAAAGCATTTCTTTATATATCTCAGTTTTATTTACAAGCATAACGATATATAAAAAAGACCTTACCGATTGTTGATATGCTGCCACACCAAAAGGGGCAATGGTCCACTGTTTCTTGAAGCCAACGGTTCACATCTTCATCTTCAACTACAATTCTCCGAGCATTTACGTGCAATACTCCACACGCTAATGAACATGGCGTAACGCCCCGTCTCAAGTCAATGAATTGCTTCGGAATCCCAAAGTTCCACCCGCTTGTAAACGACTGGGGATCATTCTCTACCGAAGCGTTGAATTGGCATGCAGACCATTTGATTTAGGGTCCTGAATCAAAGATCAGATAGTCTCGTCAAGAACAAGGTCAGCTGGGTCCCCGATCCAAGGACGACCTTCCCTCCACCTGAAACGAACTCTTACTTTTCCATTTGCATCAACACCTACTACTTTCCCTTTACTAGCATGTGTCTCCATTCCCCATCCCCATCTAGGGATTTTTAATCCTTCCCGAAATCTCACTGCGTCGCCAACTCGAAAGGGTCTCACCTTCTCCATCTCAGAGTCCTTGCACATCCACAGCCGCTCCGTAAAGCAGAAGGCGGCCCAAAGCTCCCCATCCTCCATCTTGTGGATAACCCCGACACTCTGACGGGAAACGTCCCCCCAATGATAAACAGGCATTACAATCGACGTCTTCACCTTCACCCAGTCTCCAATGTTGAGTTGCTCTTCCTCTACTAGAACAACTTCCGATGGATCGAGTGTCCATGGCTTTTGAGCAGCAGGAGACGATGCTCTAATTTTTCCATCTGCATCAATTGCTGTTATAGAAACAACGCTGACATGAGAGTGGCCCGACCAACCGAACCGTGGGTTTGGTATCGAAGACTTCACCTTCACACGCTGTCCTATACAAAACCTTTCTGACTTTTCGAGTTTTGAGGTGTGTCCTACCCATAACTCCGGTTCTCCACAAAATCCTACAAGAACAGAACCGTCCCATTCATTTTCATGATAGCTTAATCCTTGTACAACGCCAATACTCCCAGCCGACAATGATTTCCGTCCATCAGTATCATCTTTAAGTTTCACCCAATCTCCCACGGCGTACATCTGCTCTACCTCAAAATCTGTAGGATCTCCTCTCCACCATCCGGCCAAGCCAAACAGTGAAACTCTTATTTCTCCATTAGCATTTACAGCAGTCACAACACCCCTTGAATTCGGATTAGCGCCTCTCCACCCCCATCTCGGCTTAGCCAACCCAGCACGGAAATGCACATACTGGCCAATTTTTATCGGAGAAACTTTTTCGACTTCTGTGTAGTGTATAAACGATTTCCCCTCACGAAAACAACACGCCAATTCTAAATGACAATAATCTTGTATACTGTAAACTACCGCTATATTTTCCTTCCCAGTATAGTTGGATTCATAATTTGATTTTGTTCCTAAACACTGCTTCATTCTGACCCAATCACCCACTTCCAATCCTGATAGTTTTTCTGCATCGCCCGGAGCGATTCTCCATAATTTTTTCTTTCCAAATACTCTCACCTAAAAATAAGATATAATAAACGTGACTTTAAAAAACATTTGAAGGTTTAATAGTTGTCTCCCAAGAAATATGAGAACTTACATTTAGAGTACCATCCATATCAACTCTTTCCAGTTTTCCTGAAGAGGCTGGGGTTTCATCTGACCACCCAAGTAATGGCTGAGTAACAGACGGCAGGATGTGTACCTCTTGTCCCACTTCAAAAGGTGGCACTTTCTCGATGTCTGTAACGGAGCAAGGAAAAGTTTTACTCCTGAAGCAAAATGCTACATCTACATCTCCATCCTCTTCTAAGGCAAAAATTATTCCAATGCTGCTTCGAGGAACATCATCCCACCCGTATTTTGGAGAGGGCACCGATGCTTTCACCCTAACCCAATCACCGACCTGTTCGTGCACAAGCCAAAAGAAAATCGGTAATGCACGTGCTTGATACGAGTGCCAGTAGTTACATGACGACTTTCCCAAAAGAAAAAATACCTTATATTTGTCCACCTTCTCCATGTCAGATGGATCTACTTTCCATGGTCCATGCCGATTTGGTAAATCAATTAATAAGAGACCATTACTTTCAATATCACCGACTTTTCCAACGCTGTTATGTGTCTCGCCATCCCAAGGGAACCTAGGTTCAGATATAGAGCGTTTAACGCATACTTGGTCTCCAATCTAGAAGGAAGTGAACACATCAAGTTAACTAAGGATAAAACAAATGAGGCTCAGTTTAAATTTAAACCATACTAAAAATAGGGAGAATGAAGCATTCACCTTGAAGGGGACAACAGGTTCAATCTCCTCTGGTTCACAAAGCCAAGGGCTAGGCAAATAGCAGAATTCTATCAGCAAACTACTGTCTGGCCTGATACCATACACAACACCAATACTCCCTGGAGATACAGCTTCAAAGCCATGTCTCGCAGCAGGCACAGTATAACGTACACGGATCCAATCACCAACTTTGAATTCTTGAAGTCTTTGAAAATCTGCAGGGTCAGCTTGCCATCCTCTTGATGCACCAGTAAATCCAATTCGTATAATTCCTTCTTCATCATCGATGCACAAGACAGTTCCAATGCTGTCACGTGATTGTCCAAGCAACTTAAACCTGATAAGAATGACGTTTGCACTCGATGAAACCTTTTTTTTTTTTTTTTTTGGGGCAAGCAAAGTTTCCTTGATAAAAAAAACATATGCATAGCACAACGCAGTCAAACGAAACGAATTCACAAAAGCTTCTCCAATTGGTGTAATCACAACTTGTTTAATATTTCAAGGCTCCAAACAAATTTGAAACAAAATATTAAAAGGCTTCATGTATATTTCCCCCTAGAAGTGCACATGTATTCCTCCTAACAAAATGGAGAGGTTGTAATGTAATGTGGAAGGGGAAAAAAATTCTTTTTATGTTCCACCAGACGAAATGCGCCATTATCTGTTCTGTGATCGAAGTGGACATCCTGGCAACGCAGTGCCCTTACCATTATCGACGTTAATTTCAAAAGAAGAATAATAAAAAAAAAAAAAAAAAGTCCATGCATAACATCTAACCTTGGCTCTCTCACGTCAGGTTTAAGTTGCACCAGCTGTCCCCTATCCATAGGAATAACTTTGATAATCTCATCTGCCAAAACATGTGCAACACCAGAGCAAAATGATACAGAAAGACCACCACTACTTTGGGAACCCTGCACAAATCCAACACTCCTGGGCCCTGCACCTTGCCAACCATATGCAGGATTTGCCACACATCTTTTGAATTTCACCCAATCGCCCACTTGAAATCTAGAAGGGGGCAATCCAAAGTTTGTCAGTTAGTGAACTCAATGACAGCAGAAATTTTGCACTGTGAAGATCAGTATAGCGGAACTTTACTCACATTGTTGGGGACAAACGAATACCCTTCTCTGCTAGTGCATCCATAAGCTCTTCAAAAATCCATTCCCGAGGTAGGGCTTCCAACAAGTCACAAAATGTCTTGCCACTATTTTGCAACCATTAAGAGGGTCATTGACATATTAAATTAATACAACCTAGGGTGAGTTATCACAAGTACATCAATTGTATAACACGTGCTAGATGAGAAAATTAAAATTAAAATGTAAATGAAGATACTTAACTAGAAGAAAAAAGAAGCGGCTCTTAAAATTTTTCTCAGAAAATATTATATTGAACACTTATATAATCACAGCACTTGCCTGTGAGTTCTTACGCCAATAGCAGCACCTGGATATTTTAATATCAATAAAATGCAATCAAGACATTCGCGTATGAACTTTGCTGCATCTGCTGCTATATGGAAGGCATTGTCACCATCGTCGTCCTGATTACAATCACCCAAAAAAAGTTTTTATTGGTTGGCTGGAAGCATGTCCACCAAAAAACTTCAAGATGGAAATACATAAAAAAAAATTAGAAGTATTTATATGGGAAAAAGGGGACCATCCGTCAACTATATGAAAGGCACTGTCCAGAAGTTATCTTCAAGATTATGAAAGGATGTTGTCAAATCTGTGGCCCACAACTATATGAAAGGATGTTGTCCGGAAGTTATCTTCTAGTAGTGCTCCATCCGTTATATTTGAGATAAACTGTCTCACAACCTCCTTGTTACCACACCTAAGCATGGATCCATCCACACAAAAAGATTCGACGTGACAGCTACATTCACTTATTTCTTCAATGCACCACAAATTCCATACTGATTAACATGAAAATATTTACTTGTTCCTTGTTTTCATCTCTTGCTGCCTCATTGCAAATCAGTTTCTACTTTCAGGACCTTTTGAAAAGGTTACTGTTTCTCTCCTAGCCGTTGGCTACAGAGCATTTCTACAGTTCTCCTCAAATACAACAAAACCATTTGAAACATTGTTCCAAGTTCTATTCAATCGCATTAAATAGCATTTAGTAACTCATAGAGAAGGCCAACCTGTAAATTACAGTTTGCTCCAGCAGACAAGAGTAATTGAACACATGGTTTTGCACCTCTTGCCAGTGCCAAATGAAGAGGTATTGTGTTGTGCATGTTTCTGATATTTACATCCACTCCAGCATCAAGAATAATCTTTAAAAAAAACAACGGATAACATTAGAAATTTTGAGCTACCAAGTTTTGTTAGTACCTGCAACCATGAAATAAATCCAGGCATGTAAAAGAATAAAATTGTAATATCACCTTCACCAACTCAATATCATTAGCCATGGCAGCTGTATGCAGAACTGTTCGACATTGTTGGGGTTCTTGGGCTGCTGGGTCTGCCTTAGCCTCGAGCAGAACTTTGACAAGTTCTCTTCCCTCTACAGTGAATAACAGACAAGGCAGATAACAACAAAATTAGATAAAACAATTGACTTGATACTAATGTTCATACCCAAATTAGGCATTTCCAAAAGGAAATTAACATTGGCAATGTGTCGTCCCTCTTAGTCTTGGTGTATAAAGAGCATACAGCGCAGGAAAAGGTTTATTTTCAATGAAGATTAAGCAATAGACTAACACATATTGCACTCTAATATGTGCTACAACTAATCAACACGCACATTAGTCATTAGTCCAAGAGCAAACTAAGCACTCAATTGCCTACCCCAATTCCCTCCATGGATACTCCAGAGTCATGGGGATTATTAGTTTTTTTAAACTTTTCACGAGTATCATCCTCTGTGAAACCATTCAGAATGGAAGAGTGTTGCCAGAAAATGAAGTTGTTGTGAGTTATTACAGAAAAAAGAAAGAAATATTTTCAAACAAGGACAAGAATAGATGTCATGTGAATAGGTTGAAGATACTTGTTTGTGACATTATCATATAAGAAACTTTTGGCCGTATCCATAGTATTTTTAATTGGTGGGATGAAACATCGGTGTCAGAACCACTTCTAGTGCTATACCTCCTATATTAGGAAATCATATAAAGAAAGGGCTGAAAGAGAACACGGTTAGGGAAATCCCTGATGAACAGTTTACCTATCTCACGGTCTTTCTTAAGAGCAGCTGCCATGCATAAAGCGGTTCCAGCGGAACTTGGTATATCAATAGCTTCAGAAATTTCCTCAGGCAATGCAAGTTCAGCCCATCTCTTAACAACATCTACGTTTAAGGTTGTGATGCACAAATGCAGAGGCCTGTTGATCAGAACAAGAGAAAACGTTAGATAAGAACACACTTGCTATTAGCATGGAGCGACAATACTACAGCTAATGGGACAAGCCACTGCATATTGATCACAGATCCTGAGAAGAGGTCAGTAGCACAAGAAAGAGTGTAAGAATCAGAATCTTTGCATTGTTCATTAAATTGTTTTCAAAGGAGGTGGGTAAGAAATAACAAATATTTCATCAGATGAATCCTTATAAAAAGTGAAGAGTGATGCTGAAAGATACATGCTTCCGGATGCAGTTTTGTTGAAGGGCACACAATTAAAGTTCCAAATCATGGAAGCTAAAATAATCCTTCAAAGCTACTTCAGTTTTTACAATTAAAAAAATAAATTAATAAGTTGAGTGGATTGAAGTATTTCCTTCAAGAGCAGAACTAAGAAGGAAGGAGGGGGTTGTCCCCTTAATTTGTTGTGGATGCAAAATATGTATGTATATAGTTGTGATTTATTAGTTTTCCTCCTAAATTGTGTCCCTCAAATCTTTGCAACTGAAAACTTGCACATTAAAGTTCGAAGGAAAGCAACAAACAACCAAATTGAGCATAGCTCAGCTGGTAATACACATACACTTGACCAAGAGATTAAAGGTTCAGAAAAGGTAAAACATTTGTCAACTTTCATGATTCGCATAATAAATAATAAACAAAAACACAGTTCCAATCTTACGTTAAGTTTGCGGAATTGAGAAACCCCATTGATTTGCAACCTCCATGCTCCATAATGACCATAGCACAATGAGTAAATTTCTTTGAAATGGCCACATGCAGTACAGATTCACCATTATCATCAACTGCATTGGGATCAGCCCCTGCCTGAAGTAGTTCCTGTATTCACCAGAATAGCCTGACAATACGTTAGCATATATCCAAAAAAAGAAACTTGCCTAAAGGGTGGATGTGCAACAACTTACACGCATACAATCAGGCTGCCCATAATATGCACAAACATGAGCAACGGACCGACCAAAGCCTTCCATCAACCTAAACATACCATTAGCAGATTTCCAGATAAGTGCACGCACACATTCAGCAGATCCAACAGCTAAAGCAAACACTATTGGTGGATTCCCGTTTTCATCAGGAGAATCTATATCTGCATCGCTATACTCCAAGATTGCATCAACCAGTTCCGGAGAACCCCGTCTGCATGCCAAGTGTAAAGCAGTTTGACCTTCAGAATTATGAGCTTCCAGCAGAGAGATGACGGAGCTGCTATTGTTCCCTGATGCAGACTTCGAAAGAAGATCTCTGCAGATGTGGGTTAAATGAATCGGAAATTTCAACAATCGAAAAGATTTAAGAGAATGAGAGAACCTATATGAAAAAAGAGCCTAACCTGACACCATTAACATCCCCTTCAGATACAAGTTGATGAAGATGGTTGCTTTTGACCTGAAGAATGTCCAAGACAGAGGTAGGGGATTGTTCCAACCTATCAATATGAGGAGAACTTGCCACCTTGCTGAGTTCCACAAAAGCGAATGCATCAAATGTATTAACTTTTTTTTTGTTAGATAAGAAACTACAATAAAATAATAATAATAACTAAACATACAACAGTGAGGACTAGAAAAGCCCTGGCCCTAGCTAAGCAAGATACAGAAGACTTTCCAATCAGCCTAAATCAAAACTAGGCTCTCAGCTGTACTTCAACAAAAAAAACTATAAGCTTATACCAAGTAACAGCTACAAAAACTATCTGATAATGCAAAAAAGAGAAGGATGTCTCCTCATCCCAAAAAGCTCTTTTGTTTCTTCCCTTCCAAATTCAAAGAAATGTGCTTATGAGTACCATCACCATCAATACCACCGTAAATTTGAGAACAAACAGGGGTCTCCGAAGATAAATGCAGTAAAAGCCCTCATATGAAATATTTGGATTGAAAAACCACCCGAGTATTTAATGTCAAAAAAAAAAAAATTGTTAAAACGTAGCTAACCATGTGAAATTGATGGCTCTCTTACTAATTCTTTTTGTAATCACTCTATTATCGAGATGAACTCTACGTGGGCTTCTTTTTCTTTCTTTTCTTTTCTTTTCCTTTCTTCGTTTTTTTTTTTTTTTTTTTTTTTTTTTTTTTTTTTTTTTTTTTTTTTTTTTTTTTTTTTTTTCTTCTTTGGTGAAGCCCCAGTATAATTTCCTTTTTTTTTTTTAAATGTATTGATGTAGAGAGTGATTCAACACAGGAGGGGATATAGAATTACAAGTAGGACTTTCAACTAATAAAAAACAATAGGAAGGAAAATAAAATTTACTGTGATTATATGATCAAATAATTCTGTATTACAAAAGAAGAAGAAAAAAAAAAGTGCAGTGATGAATCGAGGAAACTCACGCAGTAGGTCTAGTAGGGGATCGGTGAATCCCTTGTAGATGTCTAAGAAATATGGCAAGCATTGCATGGAAAGTTGGTCTTTTCAGTGGCTTGTACTGTAGGCACTCGCCAATCATCTTCCATAATTCTCCAGGAATGCCAACTCCTACAATACTTGCATACTGTGGAGGTAGCCTGCCATCTTTGACAACAGCACGGTAAATTTCTTCTGCACTCAGACTAGCCCACCTGAAGAACTCATCTTCTATTAGCTAAGAATATAACTGACCATAAAATATGGAAAAAGTTAAACTAAAAAGCAACATACGGGGTGGAACCAGTGCACATTTCAACAAGGGCACAGCCAAAGCTCCACACATCAGATTGCGTGGATATGCCAATACCATCATCCCTAAACAAATGCAATGGTCTCTTCAAAGGCTCCCATGCCTCTGGCGATCTATAGTGCGGACTCAAAAACAGGCACTCCAAACACCAATGCTGTTTTGATGACTCGTGTTCTGGTGGGAAAATGCCTGCTCTATGACAAGGTTTTTTCAAAATCAATGGAAGCCCATAATCGGAAACCACAGCATGTCCATTTGCATCCAAGAGAAAATTGGATGGTTTCAAATTCATACACAACACATCAGCTGCATGCAGTTCAACTACTGCTCGTGCAATGTCTGCTCCAAATCTGAATTCATAAATACATATTACAAACAGGTAGAAAAGCAACAAGAAGCAAAGAGTTTCTAGAATAATCACAACTACAGAAGTTGTATAAAAAAGATTCGTGCAGATTTGTGCTTCTAAGGAATATAGAACTGCCTGATCCCTCATGCGGAAATCCAGAACAACGGAGTGAGCACCAAATTCACGAGTTCAGAGGGATAGCAGTTGCGACAGCACAAAACTCTAGGTGAATCTGGACATTAAACCCACGCTTTCCCGAGGAAATTATGAAGTAGAGGTCCATAAGTAAAAATGTCCAACAAAATGAAAACAAGCTCAAACGCAATACAAGACGGAGAGAAGGGTCACCTGAGGATTTGCTCGAGAGTAAGGCGGCCGCCACTCCGCTGCATCTCCGACTGAACCGACCCAGGGAACCCCTCCATAACAATGCAAAGATAACCCTCCACCTTTAGCACTCCGAGAAAGGAACACACATTCCTGCACCACATCGACGCACGCCTCAGCTTCTCCAGCTGCTTCTCCACCCAATCCAAATCCCCAACATTACCTATTCTCACCCGTCTCACCATCACTCTGTGCCGACACCCACCGACTCTAGACCTCAACCAACCGGACCAAAGCTCCATCTCCTCCCTCTTACCTCCATCGATCTTCCTCACCAACTTCAATTCATGGTCCCCAAACCCCGCTCCGCACCCATGGCAGCCGGAACTCCTCCGCCCCCGGTCAGACCCGTCGCCCCCTTCCTCATCGGCTCCAGCATCATCGTCGTCGTCGTCGCTATCGCTAACCTCAGCAGAGTGAGAAACCGAGGCCGGAGAGATCATAGGTAGTATAGCGAAATTCTTTGGAAGAGAGAGCACAGAATTGCCGACGGTAGACACATGGCGGCACTTCGGACACGTGAGAGATGGTTTAGGTGGAGTTGGAGCAATAATTTGAGAGAGGCAGTGTTTGCAGAAGGTGTGGCCGCATTGGAGAAGAAGAGGAGCTCGAGAATCCTCGTCGTATTGAATTCGGCAGATTGAACAGCTAGGGATTCCGACTCGCTTCCATTTCTTGGGCATTTTTTTGGATTCTGCTCTCTGTGGTTTGCTTCTGGTGAGAGAAATGAGAATCTAAGAGGAAAGTTTGAAGGGAAAGCCGTAGCAGAAGATGGACTATGACATTATATAAGATTATTGTATTTATTTATCTTATTTGTTTATTTATTTACTATAGCCTTTCTCTTCCTGCGTTTCAAACTGACCGTTTGACTTTGGCCTACCTTCCGCGATACGTGTATGCCACGTAATCATGACTCTTTATCGACTTCGTCTGATTTTTATGGGATACACCTAATTTCATGTCACTTATATTCAATAATTCCCTTAATTTTTTTTATGCTTAAATTATAAGTTATTCCAACTTTTAGTTTTATGGCAATTAGTTTCAATTTTTTTAGAAGATTTTGACACATTTACATTTTTTAAGTAAAATTTATGTTAGTCCTATAATTTTAAATTTTAGTTTAATTGATTTTAATTTTTTTTTTTTAAATATATAGAATAAGTCAAATACTCATCTTTTAACCATTTGTGATTAAAAAAAAAATCGTGAGATGGTAAATGTAAGTAGCTAATCATAGTACGAGAGCATAAAAAAAATATCAACTATAAACGGTAAAGAAACATCCAAGCATGATTGGTCAGATATTACCATATACAATAAAGGACTCCATTTTAGATTACGGAATTGATGATATATTGTCGTTATACATATCATATACCATCAAACGTGATTGGTTATGCATTTAAGACATTGTCGTATATGATTAAAGATTATGTTTCGTGTCATGGAGTAGATGACGTATTGCCATGATAATTGCGATCTCGATGATCCGTAAAAACAATAAATATATGAAACGTAGGAACTGATATATTAAATCTTGATTATTATTGATGAGTGTATCAACCTGTTTTATGTTATAAACTAATCTGGTACAAATTACCATATAATTGCATAAATGAAATGCCTGTATAAATATATATAATATATATGAAAGTTTTATTTTTATTTTTATTTTGGTATGTTGTTATTTTGTTTCATTTGAACTTCAAAAGTAAATACGTGTTGGTTTTTTTTAATTTAATTTAAAGTAGGAAACAAACATTTTTTATTTCAATTTATAGTATGCATTAGTGTCGTATTAAATAAAGCATTTAAAAAGCCTTATTAAGGGGAAAAAAGCTGAATAATAAGGAAATCAATATTGTTAAAAAAAAAATGATGTAAAAAGAACTGCCCGGCCGGAGCGGAATTGCATCCGTGGGAGTCAGCTACGGCGGCGATAAAGCATCCGTGAACTTAGACTCGGCGGAAATTAGAAGTGTAAATGCAGTGAAAAATTAATTGGGCCTTTTGCACTTTGATGGGCTTTCAATTGGGCCTTCTTCACATACAAATTTGGGTTAGCTCCAATTGGGCCCTAAAAAAGAAAAAAGAAAAAGGAAAAGAAAAGGATATTACCATATTTCGGATCTAAAAGATATTCTAGAAAAAGGAATTCCAAAAAAAGAAAGAAAGAAAAAAAAAAGAAAAAACAATAAAGAAATGGAAGAAAAATATTAAAGGAAAAAAACAGTTAAAATGAAGCGCGAAAGGCTGAGAACCTTAGAACTGGGGAGGGATTAAGGAAGACCGTGTCTATGGCTTCCTCCTACAATTCCTCTCTATCAATCCTCAGCGTTAGGATCAGAATTCCAAGCTGTCTTCTCCTCAATTTCCACCATTTTTCTTCCTTCTTTTTCTCTTTCTTTCCCGTTCTCTATACATGGATTTTTCTCCCTTGCTCACTTTTGGTTCTCCCCCAAATACCCATTCGATCCTGTCTTCTTCAAGTGCCCTACCCTTACCGCCGCCGCCATCCTCCCTCCCCATTCCTCCGCTATGGGCAATTGTTGCTCTCGTGAAAATCCCGACGAGCCTCCCACCAGCGTGAAGGATGGATCTAACGCGGACAAGTCCAAGGATGATGGCGGAAATTCTAATCAGGGCAACTCCACCGAGAATCCATCGAATAAAGCCGCTTCTTCGGCCTCGCCGGCGGATGCCGCTAAGAATACAAAGCCCTCTCAGATCGGAACTGTTTTAGGGCGGCCGATGGAAGATGTTCGATCCATTTATTCCATTGGTAAGGAGCTGGGAAGGGGTCAATTCGGGGTAACCCATTTATGTACGCACAAGACTACTGGCGAACAGTTGGCGTGCAAAACCATTGCTAAGAGGAAGCTCGTAAATAAGGAGGATATTGAGGATGTTAGAAGGGAGGTCCAGATTATGCACCATTTAACTGGTCAGCCCAACACTGTTGAGCTTAAAGGAGCTTTTGAAGATAAGCATTCTGTTCATTTAGTCATGGAGTTGTGCGCTGGAGGAGAGTTGTTTGATCGCATCATAGCGAAAGGGCATTACACAGAGCGAGCTGCGGCTTCGTTGCTCAGGACTATTGTGCAGATTGTTCATACTTGTCATTCCATGGGGGTTATTCATAGAGATCTCAAGCCTGAAAACTTCCTTTTGCTGAATAAGGAAGAGGATTCTCCGCTCAAAGCTACCGATTTCGGTTTATCCGTATTCTATAAGCAAGGTTTGCTCCATAACCTGACTGTTTCTGTTATAAATCTCGGCTGATTATGTTGTTCTTATTCTGGTATGATTGTTGCTATTATATAGGAGAGGTATTTAAGGATATTGTTGGTAGTGCATATTATATTGCACCAGAAGTCTTGAAACGGAAATATGGACCTGAAGTTGATATTTGGAGCGTTGGAGTCATGCTCTACATTTTACTGTGTGGAGTTCCACCTTTCTGGGCAGGTAGTTTATTAGTTTTATGAATCTCTCTGCTGGGTTTGATCTTTTTGATAAGAGAAAATTGAATGGCAGAATCTGAACATGGGATATTCAACGCAATCTTGCGTGGCCATGTCGATTTTACTAGCGATCCATGGCCTACAATATCACCTGCAGCAAAGGATCTTGTAAGGAAGATGTTGAATTCAGACCCCAAGCAGAGATTGACAGCCTCCCAAGTTCTAAGTAAGTTCATCCCCGCATGAAGTTGTATGATAGAATGGTTGAATCTATGAAGGAAAATTAGGAAGAGAAAAGGCAGGTTTATGAATTATGACCATCATTTCCTTCTCTATCAGGCCATCCATGGATTAAGGAGGATGGAGAAGCACCTGATACACCACTTGACAATGCTGTGCTCAATAGGCTCAAACAGTTCCGTGCAATGAACAAATTCAAGAAAGTCGCCCTTCGGGTAAGTGATAATGAACAACAAAGCATTTTGGAATTATATATAATGTGCCAAATGGGCAGGTGATTGCGGGCTGTCTATCAGAGGAAGAAATCATGGGGCTCAAACAGATGTTCAAGGGCATGGATACTGACAACAGCGGGACAATAACGCTCGAAGAGCTAAAGCAAGGACTCGCAAAGCAAGGCACAAAACTCTCTGAATATGAAGTTAAACAATTAATGGAAGCCGTAAGTCATTGCTTAATCCCTATGAATCCGTAATGAGTTTTCTTGCTTGAAGAATCTGGATATTACCTTTTGGTTTCTACAGGCTGATGCTGATGGCAATGGAACCATAGACTATGACGAGTTCATTACAGCGACAATGCACCTGAACAGAATGGATAGGGAAGAGCATCTTTACACTGCCTTCCAGTATTTCGACAAAGATAACAGCGGGTAAACGGAATCGCATTCAAGTCGATTATAGCTAAAGTTTTCATTTTGAAATGGATAGGGAGTGTCACTAATGATTGAACCTCAAACTTCGTTATGCATTCAGATACATCACTACGGAAGAGTTAGAACAAGCTCTTAGAGAATACGGCATGCACGATGGAAGGGACATTAAGGAGATACTTTCTGAAGTGGATGCAGACAATGTAAGTTACTAAAAATCCACATCCTCATACTGCTGCAGGTGGAGAGAGACCAGAAACTGACCTGTGTTTTGAATTTGTACAGGATGGTCGCATCAACTATGATGAATTTGTGGCGATGATGCGAAAAGGAAATCCAGAAGCGAATCCCAAAAAGCGTCGTGATGTTTTCGTTTGAGATCGTCGTCGGGGCGAGGAGAAGACCTGAATGTTTAGTTCTTCTGTAGAGAAATTATTATGAGGGTGAAGCTCACGGATGCTCATTGTACAATACTCATCATATGAAGAGAATGGGAAAGGGTTTAATGCATATATTTACAATGTGAATGTGAATGGTGGTTCCTTTCAAAGACAGGAAATTGCCTTATGAACGGAAAGGAAGGGAAAGGAAAGTAAAGGAAAGGAAAGGAAAGGAAAGGCAAGGTCATTCTTACATCTAATTCTTAGGATTTAATGGGTGATTTATGATGTTTTTAGTTGTTCTTGGCCACCATTAGACAGAATAATTATTGCTCTTATGGTTGACTCATGGACTACAAACTTGAATTTGTTCAAAACGTCTAGTTTTATTCATAGAACAAAGAAAGCTGATAGTTTTGAACACACATTATTTGCAATTATAACTATGAGGTTTCTAAAGATTGTTCAGTTGAAGTCCTTTCAACAATGGGGTCTACGTGCAAACTTTGGTGGAAGTATTGGATAATTGTATTGTGTTTTATATGAAATTTTTATACATGGTAATATTCTAATGATTGTTATTAATTCATCAGTGTTGAGTATTTTTACACTAAAAGATCTACTAACCTTTCTTTTCAAATGCTCCACTATGATTATTATCCACTCTAACTAGAAAATTAAGGAAATCTTAGATATTATTCACTCTCAACAAAAAATTAAGAAAATTAAAGAATTTTTTCTCACACCATCCACCAGACAAAAAAATTAAGTAAACCTTTCTTACCTAACCCTCTTCAATATAAAATATTGATCTTGAAAAACAAATTATGATACACGATGCTGTGCAAGGGCTTGTCAGATGGCACGGCACAATAGAAGGTCCGAGCCTAAGAGAGCAAATACACTGCTAAAACAAACAAAGATAGCAACCATCGCTCACTCGTGACCAACAATTTACGTATCTTTCGTGGAAACACCGTACTTCTGTTGCATCCTGGCGATTTCATCCTCTTTCTTCTTCTTGGTCGAACTTTTTGCTCATCTTGGCCTGTTGGTAGTACAACACGATCAGATACCGATTCGCAACGTTGAAACCGGAGAGGTGATCCACCGCCGTCTTAGCATCATAGATATCTTCGTAAACAACAAAGGCGGTACCTCTCGTATCCTTGTTCTTCCCAATCCGAATCTGCCGGATCGCCCCGTACTTGCCGAAGATATCATACATCTCTTCGCTGGTGGCAAATTTCGCACATACAAGACTCTGTTGACCTCCGGCGGCAGCCTCGTGTTTCCCTTGCGGGGAAGGCTGAATGTCGCCATGGACTATGGAGGAAGAAGGTTCCTTAAGAGCCTGTTTGGGAGAAGAGAGTGCGAGAAATTTCAGAGATAGGGATGTCTTGGGCCTTTGTAGCCCTTGTTGATAGCTTGATCATCTCATGCATATGCACCTCTGAAAGTGGGCACAGGCCCAATTATCAAAGGACTTGAGTCCATCTACAAGAGCCTCTTCGAAAATGGCCCATCATTTTGTATGGCCATGGATGTCCAAAATAAGTGGGCCGGGTCCAACTTGGCCCAACTAGCCTGTTACCTTCTTCGTGGTAAAATAAATTACTAAAATTACCGTTTATTCTTTTAAAATATAATCCATCAAATCATTTTTTATAAATATAGTTGATCATATTTTTATAGATAAAATATAAAATTTAAAGGTATTTCTTTTATTAAATTATCCTACTTTTTTTTCCCTCCATTTACCCTTACTTAAACTTCAAAATCTCTATATTTTTACGGTTTGAAATATTCTCTAAACCTCGAAATGTCTTTTCACGTACGATTTTTACTATAAATGGATAACATCTTTTTTTTTTTTTTTTTTTGGCCTAAATAAAGAAGAGAACGATTTTAATAAATAATGGAAAAACACAATTAAAAAAAAAAAAATTCTTAGATAAAGGAATTGGTTTTAGTCCAATTTGGAAGTCCCTATTTTTGAAGTTTAAGGAGAAGGAAACTCTTTATTTGAAGATTTCTTGCATTTATTTTCTATTCGGTGCTACAGTTCTCCCACCCCCATCCTCCCCTCTTCAGGCCGTATGGATTCTCGTACGGAGGTAATGCGATAATATGTTCTTCCATTCATTTAGTTCAGATAATCACATCAGTTTCTTTCGATTTCCATCCTTTGTTTTGAAAAAACGAATTCATCGTTGTTTAGATTATGGTTTTCGTTGAATCTTGTTGAATCTTGGCCTTTCTTGTTTCGAAAATTTATTGTCTTAATTTAAGAGAATCGTTGCATTTCATTCTCGATTCCTGAGCAAAAGATCACCGTAATGGATACAAAACAATCAAGATCGCTAAAAATCGTGAGATGTGGAAGAGAAATATGATGAATCTATTTGAATATGAAACTGAAAGTTTGGTTGGTGTGTCTGTGTGTGTGTTTATACAGAATAGGTGGAAATCCGTTCCAGAATTTGGGGGGTGGGATAATAATACGCCTGATGCAAGCAATTATTCCGTTGTATTTTCTCGAGCTCGTGCCAATAAGAAACAGCAAAAGACCGATTTGACTGAGTTCAAAAGAGCCAGCCTAGGGAATGAAAAGGAGTTAATGGCCATCGCGGATAAACATGATCGCCACCACCAGCATCACCACCGTCGCGAACACCGACATCAACATCACCACCACCGCCACCACCCGCATCATGGTCAATTACCAGCGGATGGCGCTGTTGTCGGGGTAAGCACTTCTAATCGCTGAGTTATGTTCACTTTGATCTGTTCTTTTCCCACTTTAACCTCAAAATCCGATTGACCTAATTTGAACAAGAATTTAGTGTAGTTTTTGTTTGTGTAATCCAGCAGAAGAAAAAGAAGATTCTGTCCTGCATGAGTTGTTGTATCAAGCCTTGATATGAGATAAAGAAGGCAATCAACTTCGCTATGTTTTAGTGATATCATGCTGTTTTTCTGGATCTTCTTTGGCATGTGTAAATGTAGCGAGACATGTTCATCGTATGGAAAATAAATGCGTCAATTTCCCCTCCCTGAGTCTTTTTGTATAGGTTCTTTAGCTTATAAAACATGGAACCTTGTAATATATTCATTTCTTCATGGAGAAAACCAGATGAATACACTATGCAATAACATTATATTTTGTTCTTTTCGAAGTTGCTTTGGATCTACAGGGTGGACACAGCCCTTGCAATCTCTGATATTCTGTACATGTCAACTTTCCACCATTTGTTCAACCAGTTTCCACAGTCTATTTCTATGATAATTGAAGCTTTTTTAAGTTATAACATTTCTTTGTGTAATGTAGGCTAGTCTATGTCTATGCAACACGAACACCGACACAAACTCAACACACACAACACGGGCACGATGACGAACTCGAACTCAACACATGTAACACGGGCACGAACACGAACTCAACACACGTAACACGGATACAAACGACATGGGGCGCGGACAGTGAAGAATCTGGAGGGTGGCTGCAACCATGGGACGCGGACCATAAATGGGCTTCGATTAAATGGGTCGGTTCTGGGTTCATTATGAAAAACCCATAAAAGTAGAAATAAAAAAGTACGAAGAACCCAAAAAAAATCCATCCCGCCCTCTCTCTCTTCTCCTTCTCCTCGCCTCACGTATACAGCCGCCAGTCCTCCTCCATCTTCGGCGATCCTCCAGCGACAGACCCACGCTACTCTCTGGCGCCAACAGTGAACAGCGCAGCTCCGACCAGCAATCGCCGCTTCACCTACACGATCGACGACTGTTTGCTCCTCTTCACCCTCGCAGACGGCGACCCACTGCGCACGACGGTGCAACATCCTCCAGCACCGACAGCACGAGCTGCTCCACATTTGGAATTCTTCGGAGGACTAATCGTACTTAGATTTGAAGGCGAAGTTGGGTAAGAACTAGTTGGTAACACTACTGATTATCTTGTGTTAAATTAAGTTTCAGGATTTGTTTTATTGAAGTCGTTAATTTATGGAGATTTTTAGAAAAATATAGGATTTTCGAATCTCATTAGGAAACGTCTCTAGGTAGTTGAAGCTGAGTCGTTACATGGTTTCACTGCACCTGCTCTCCATTGTTCTGTGAGCTATCCTTGAATGTGGATACAAGTTCTTTAGGAGTAGGTTCCGATGGAGTCACTGTTAGAATTGGAAGGAATGCCGGCGGAGTATGAAGAAGAGAATTCGTCGTCTTACAGCCGCAAATTGGTGCCCTGGTCAACTTGGAGCGAATGGCTTTTCGTTAGTCACTCACTCTTCTCCGACTCTGTAGACTCCGTTGCCGCCGCTCTGAGCAGAGTAAGCGTACCTATCTCCGCCGCATGTTTATTCTCCACTATGCTAATTTTCGAAGTTACATTTAAACCTGCAATTTTAAATTCTATTATGCTGTTGATCTCCTAATTAAGACTATATAAAGGTTTGTCTATCACTATTAGTAGTGAGATCCCCATTTTGTGTTTGCCTAGAAGCAATAGGAGAAATTTTATAAATGAGATAGACTTTGTCGTGTGAGAGTGAGATTGAGATTAACACACTTGTAAACACTCTGGTTATAGTGATTGAAATCCTCGATCCATGCCATGATTTAGTATCGGCTTTGCTATTTGAAATAATTTTCTCCACTGAAAGAATAATCCAAATGGATTCTTGTAAATATAATTTTTTAAAAAATAAGTAGCTCACACTAAGAAATTTATCTTCTACAATTGATGGTGAGTGTGAGCACAACTCGTGGTTGATGAGTTAAGTCTTTCACAATGCCACAACTAAAAGGCTGTGATACCAATTGTTGTATATGAAGTAAGATCAATTGCAGTCACACACCTACCAATAGAAATAAACAAAGAGACTCAAAGATTTAGGTGGTTCGGGGAGGAGAAATTCTCTTATGTCCACAGGTGACAGTCAATCACTATAATCAAAGTTTATGAGTGTATCTCTCATATTCTCACACTACAAAGTCTCTCTAGTCTCGCTTATTGGATTACTTTTTGTGATTTTGAATTCAGATATCAACATGGAGAAGCAGAGGATGTCTTCCAGTTGTGGTTGAAGTTACAGCATCAATTATCGAAATCCAACAAAAAGATCCCTACTTCATGTATGCTTCGATTCCCACTTCTTGCCTACTTATTTCATGCTATTATTCACTGTACCATATCGTTTCCAGCTCGAGCTATCTTCTCTAGTTCTTTAATGTCATGTTCTCAACTTTCAAACCATGTTACAAAAGAAATTAACACTACCATGTTTTTAAGAACAATTATTTTTGTAACCAAGATTCTGTGGTGTTTTTTTTTTAATGTTCGTTGTTTTCTTTTATTCATTCATCCAGAAAGAACCTATCGGTGGATGCTTCAGTTCGTGGTACAGAGGAACAATTAAATAACGTTTCACTTTCAGAGGAAGCACTAGCCATGTTATATTGTATGGCCATTATGAGGTAATTTTTTTTTATGGTAAAGTACGATGCAAAACTTTCTTAATTTGTTACAAGGAACTCACTGTACTCTTGATTTCGAAGGCTTGTAAATGGTGTTGTTGAGAAGACACGTAAGAAAACAGAGGTTTCAATTGCTGTGGCAGCTGATGCTATTGGTTTACCTCGTATGCTGATTGATATTCGCCATGGTGAGTAATATCAAACATCATTTTGTACGCTATCATTTTCCTTTTCCAGTTTTATGAACTTTTTTCTTTCTTTGTTTTAATGTTTTAATATTTTCATGTTTCTCTTGGCAATGGTTGTAGAGGGCTCTCATCGCGAACTTCCAGCTCTTCAGGTGGTTTGGTGTGCCTCAACCAAGGTATGACTATGAAGAATGAACCCTCAACGTTCTTCTTGTTTTACCATTTGATGATTTTCAACTCTATTACCGATGTGGGATGTCACAATCCACCCCTTTCGAGGTCCAGCGTCCATACTAACACTCGTTCTCTTCTCCAACCGATGTGGGACCTCCCAATCCACCCCCATTCGGTGGCACACCGCCTCGTGTGCACCCTCTTCGGGGTTCAACCTCCTCGCTATCACATTGCTCTGTGTCTAGCTCTGATACCATTTGCAACAACCCAAGTCCACTGCTAACATATATTGTCCTCTTTAGGTTTTCCCTTTCGAGCTTTCCCTCAAGGATTTTAAAACGTGTTTGTTAAAGAGAAGTTTTCACACCCTTATAAATAATGCTTCGTTCTTCACCCCAACCAATATGGGATCTCACACTTCCCGGTAGAAGTATTTTTAAGTGAAACCTTCTTGATGGTTTGGTGATTCCAGGCGCTTTGTTGGTTGAAATCTTATTATTGGGGACCTCAGGAGAAAGCTATTTCATTTCAAGGTGATATAAGCACTACCATTCGAAAGGAAATCAAATCCAAACTTCGTCATTTGGCTTTCAATTTAAAAGTGAAGCAAAATCCTCAACTTGAATCTGCCCTGATTAAGCCAAAACGTATGCGTTTAATCTCTCCCTTGCGATTTTGTTCGTTCATTGTTATCTTTAAATCTTTAGACTTAGCTGAGTAAATGAAATACTAACAGTACCTTTTCAGGTTTGAAGACAAAGACTGCCGAGACACTGAAGGTTCTTATTCAGTTATATTCCACATTCTCTTCAGAATTTGTATCTGTATTGTTGGGATTCTTGTTTAAGGCAATGACGTCATCAGACTTGGCGTTTCCCAAAAAATCCAAGAAATCCAGCAGCCCTGTATTGGATGGTTGGAAGCTTACGATTGCTAAGATCTCAAATAAGGAGCCAGAATTGCTTTTAGATCTGCTGCAGGCAGTTCTAGAGAAGATCAAGACTCAAGAAGCCTTGGAATATGGTAGGATTAAATATCAACCGTCTAATCCTTTTAGATTTTCTGAGCTTTATGATGAGGCTGTGGCATTTACTTGGCTAGTTACCGCTTTACCATTACCTCTAGGAGTTAGCTTTTGGGCAATTATAGAACCACACTTATGCATGATTTGTCTATTTTCTATGAGATCTTTATAAGGGTGTGGAAATCTCTCCCTAACAGATGCGTTTTAAAACCGTGAGGCTGCCAGCGATACGTAACGGGTAAAAGTGGTGGGCTTGAATTGTTACAAATGGTATCAAAGCTAGACACCGGGCAGTGTGCTAACGAGGACGCTGGGCCTCCAAGGGAGGTGGATTGTGAGATCCCACGTCGATTTGAGAGAGGAATGAAACATTCCTTATAAGGGTGTGGAAACCTTTCCCTGATAGACGCGTTTTAAAAATTGTGAGGCTGATGATGATACATAACGGGCCAAAGCGGACAATATCTGTTAGCGGTGGGCTTGGACTGTTACAAATGGTATTAGAGCTAGACACTGGGTAGTGTGCTAGCGAGGACGCTAGGCTCCCAAGAGGGGTTGGATTGTGAGATCCCACATTGGTTGGAGAGGGGAATGAAACATTCCTTATAAAGGTGTGGAAACCTCTCTCTGGTAGATGCGTTTTAAAAACTATGAGGCTGACGGCGATACGTAACGGGCCTCTCTTCATGCGTCTTCTCTCTCTCTCTGAATGGCTTTCTCTACGTGTGAGCATGGTTTTCTTATTTCCTTTTTCCTGTTCTTTCAGAAAGTCAGTACTCCATGTCCTCAGCCCACAAAATGGATAGCTGTCAAGTAGCACATCTGTCCTCAATGTTTGCATGGCTCGTTGACAAACTTAAGTGCAAAGAAGTTTTCTCTGGAAAACACACTCCGGAAGGTATTCTTATGGAGTTGCTACGTAAATGCCTTGTGGTATCAGCTCCTTGCAACAAGCGGCTTATGGATTCAGCCACTGATCTTGCACACTTATTGGATAACAGTTCTCTTGTGAAGAAACTGAAGAAACTATCATTTCTCAATCAACCGGTTTCACATTTACTGGACGAAGAAAATCCGAACCAAATCACGTCTGAGAACGGTTTCAACCAGGCCGAGTCGCTCCGCGAAGCAAGTCGGAAACTTGAGATCATTAAACTCCACAAAAGAAAGAACAACTTGGCGACAAATCCAGTAAATGGTAACGTTAGAAGTTCCAGCAGATGGACTGTGGTAAGTTCGTGGACTCCATGTCCCATTGGTATGTTGCCTCGTTCGATTGGCTGTTCGGGTCAGCTCCCTGTTCTTGACACCGATTCCGAGAACAAACCAGGTTCGGAAGAGCTGAGAAGCAAAGAGAACTGTGAAGCCACCAACTGTAGCCACAAGAGGGAAGCCAGTTCTGATATTCAGCATCTTGATAGCTGTACTGTCAAGAAAATGAAGGAAACAGATGGTGTTGAGTCAGCTGAAGATGTTAAAGGGCGTTTGTTGATAGATGGGATATGGAAGAAAGTTGGGGAACAAGAATTATCTGCCATTCAGTCTGCGGTTAGGATATTAATTTAAATTCTTTCACAGTTGCTGACATTTTTGCTGTCATCTCTGATGTGAAAGCTTGTAGGATATCTACTTTCATATAGTTATGCCCAGTAAGTTAATTCGAGTTTCATTATTATAATATTATAATTATTTGGGGAAATGGGAGCTTTGTTGGACCAGACGGCCCATTTCGTGGATCTATTTCGGGCCAGCACCAAATTTTAGGCCCAAGCTGGAGTCTAGAGGTGCACCAATTGGGCCAGGCCCAATTTCTTCCTCCATGTCATTTGCTGTTCAACATAATAGTATTTCTATTATTAGGAGGATTTCTTCTATTGGGTTGCGTGTGAAATTGGGTAACCACTAATATAATGTAATGTTTTTTTTTTTAACAAATATAATGTAATGTTTAAAACGTGGGAGAGGAGACATAATATGAAGTGGTCAAAAGGGAGACCACCATATTTAAATCCCCCACTTTATTTTATTTTTATTATACAATTTTAAAATTTTCCTTATATTCGTTTATTTATTTTGCCAACTTTAGTTGTTTTTAATTTTACAATTCTCAGAGAGAAAATTATATTTTAGTTTCCAATTATTTCACATATAAAATTTATAATTAGAATTTAACCTTTTATTTCTAGTTAAAAAGAGGGAAAAAAAGATAGTATATAAATTGAGTAAATGGGCAAAAAAGGAAAAAAAAAATTATGGAATAAAATATTCGATCTAATTTGAATATATTTTAGTTACTAATTTTCATAAAAATTTTGGAATTTAAAAAATTGTGTCGAATGACTTGAAATAAATTAAATTATTATAATGTTAATGTTAAATAATATTAAATATTTTAATTTACACGTGCTTAATTTTGGAAGATTATATGATATATTTTGATTAGATGTTTTTGGAAGAAGAGAGAGATTGAATCTTATAATCAAAATTTCAGCTTTTTTTCTTTCTTTCTATTTTTATAAATGCAAAGCAAAGTCCAAGAATTGAAAATTTGAGCAGACTGTTTGAGGCTAATTTGGTAATTTCAATCCTTTACGTATGTGACATTATTTAATTATATTATGTGACTTGATAAGACATTTGAGCTAATTACAATCCAATTGCACGAATAAAAATACAGTACCAAATCTGCACGTGCAAATAACCAATAATGCACCTAAATAATTATTATTTTATGAATTAAAATATTATTATCTCTAAATTTGAATTTTTTATTTTGAATGGGTGTTCTTTCCATAAAAAAAAACTATTTAGTGAATTCAAACATTCATGTACATACATAAATTTAAAATTTTATAATAAGGTAAAATTTTAAATTAAATTAGTCTAATTTTTAAGTTTGTGCCATATTTAAAATTTAAATAATTATTTTTTTGTAGTACATTTTTTAAAATTTTAACTTATAGCTAATCAATCAGGGCTTAATTATGCTAATTTTGAAATCAATAATTATATATGGAACGGTCTTTTATTAAAAAAAATATATTAAATCCTTAGTTGACTTGGCACACAAATCCAAAAGGCTAACGCGGTGATCTGTTTTAACCTCGTGTGACGTGTCCACATATAATTGGTGTAACAATGGAGATACTGAACGTAGGGGAACAAAGCCCAAACCTGCCAATAATAATATGACGGAATCGGAAATTTTTTCTGGTTAAACGGATTTTGCTCCAACTTGTAAGGAAGAGAGAGAATCCTGGAAAGAGAGCGATGAAGAATGAGAGAGATGGGTTTTAATTATTGAGTTTTTTAAGGTTTATTACTTCGTTTGATTGTATCCACACAATAATACCCTCCAAAAATCTCCCTTCTTCGAGCCTCGAACGCCCATTAAATACTTGCCTTTCTCCTTTCGTCTTGTACACAACCTGTTTGATTATTTGCTTAAGAGAGGGATTGAGGGGGATTGACAGCTCTGTGAGTGGTGGTGAAGGATTTGATGGTCTTTTGATGAGGAAGGCGACTTCGTTTTGAGGTGAGAATAAAGGACCCCAAATTCTTCATCACTTTCATCATCATTATCATCATATCCTCAAATCCATCTCTTTTTACCTCTTCTTCTTTGTTGCCATTAGTTCAAGATCTCAGTGTCCGTCTCGTGTGTAATTTCTACATTTCTTACAGTTCTAAGGTGTTGGGTGCACCCATTTGTGGCTCCTGTTCTAACCCAACAGCCCCGATCTGTTTGTTTGCCCACCTCATTCTTTTGGTTTAAACCTTTTTTAAGAAACCAAATCAGAGATTTTGGAGATATGGGTCATTGCATCTAGACTCTTTAGCTTTATTATCCTTAATTTTCCCCCTCTTGGGGTTCCAGGTGTCAGAAAACCACAATTGATTTGAGACTGCCCCACTTAATCGACAAGCTTCATTCGTGGGTTCATCCAATACAACCTATTTAACTCTCCTCCCCTGATTTTTATTTGAATAACAGCTGGGTTTGGGCATTTTCTACGTTTGAATGCTTTAAAGGAAGAAAGATTGAGAAGCTGAGGAAGCTGTAAGTTAAGCCAAAGTTTCAACACCAGAGTTTGTCTTGTGAGGTGGCTAAAGGCACCTCTAGTTTGCTCTGTTAGAGTTTGGCGAGGAGGCCCACCGTTGGGGTTGGTGGGCTTATTTGATCGAATTAGAACCCTCATCTGAAATGTGCCTCAGGCTCCCATACTAAGCTTACTTTTACCCCTTGTTAACCATCGTATTCTTCCCACAGTTTGTTCTTCCATTGATCTTTTCCACTGTCTTTTATTTGATAAATACCTCTTTTGTGATGCTTCTTTATTTCTTCCTCACATGTATTTCCTTCATTTTCTTTTTAAGGTCCCTCCTTCTCAAACCTCTCCCACCTCTCCCACCATGGGCAGGTGAGATGAGGTTCTTGTCCCATTGGCTATGGAAAGAACTATCGTTCTTACCCACCTACAAGGTGATCAAGAATAGTTTTTGTACTTATATTTCTAGTATTCCATCCAATATATCCTTTGAAAAGAAGCATCTTTCAAAAGTAGAGAATGTTGAGGAAAGTGATGCGATGTCCGTGTTGGACTTGCCGGAATTGGCCTTAGAATGCATTCTAGAGAGTCTTCCACCTGATGCTCTTTGCAGTATGGCGGGTGTTTGTAGATCATTGAGAGAGAGATGCATAAGTGACCATCTTTGGGAGAAGCACATGAAAAGAAAATGGGGTAAAGCTATTGGTCAAGCTGCTTACAGAGAGTGGCAATGGCATCTTGCTTCTAGAGCGGGTGCGGGTAACCTTAATCAAAACAATCAAAGGAGCTTAATTAGACTTTTTTCCTTTGGTTGGTCTCTTTCATGGATTAGATCAAAGGTTCATGACAAGAACATGCCACGTAATTCTCTACCGGTTGATTCTATCATGGCTTGGTATCTTGCTCTTGAAACTGGCAGATTCTGGTTCCCGGCTCAGGTCTATAACCGTGAGGTGAACAACTAGTGATCATATACTTCTTTTTTATGTATTCAAATTTCAACCCTTCTCATCATTAAGTTTTTAGCTCTTCCTGATCTAAATATTCAATTATGCAGAATGGCCATGTTGGTTTCATGTTGTCTTGTTATGATGCGGAGCTTTGCTATGATCCCCGTTCGGACACTTTCCAAGCGAGGTGATTAAGCGCAATTATCGTGCTGTTACCGTCTTTCTTTTACTTAGTTTCATTGCAGTAGTAGTAAATGGACTGTTTGTTACAGGTATCCTCCACATGGTAGGCGAGCAATCGCACTAGAAAACGGGGTGGAATGGGAGAGGCTTAGAGCACCACCCATCGATACTCCTCCGCACAATCTTCATGTCTCTGACTGTTTGAACGAATTATTCCCTGGTGACCACATTGAGATACAGTGGAGAAAGAACAAAGATTTCCCTTATGGTTTGTTCTTGAGCCTAGATCTATTTTCAGCTTTGGAATTATCTTATAGAAAATTAATCATATCAAGAAGCCTTCATGAACTGTTGTAACCTTTTGTAGCTTTGTTTGAGTCGTTAGTTAATTTAAGGGGCTGTGAAATATGGCGTGTGCATTGCAGGTTGGTGGTACGGAGTTGTAGGTCACTTGGAAACATGTGATGGGAATGATATTCACTGCAGATGTCATTACAGTGGTGAGTTTTATTCGGCACTTTTAATTTAAGCATTTATTTTGGATTGTTCCTTGGTGTGTGTGTTCTGAAATCTTGATTATGAGATTCAGCTCCAAATATAAACCAACTAAATGGAAGAATAAAGCATAAAGAATCAAGAGAGATCCACAAAAAGAGGGGACAGCCAAAAAAGAACACAAAGAACCAACTTTTGGTAGTAAGAAACAGAGGATATTACGAAGTAAATTTGACTTAAGAGCACAAAGAGAGGCATTACAATGTTAGGTAAATAGGTATAGGTCAAGGAATATCGGTTTAAGGAAGGTTTTCGGTTGAGCCTTTCCTTCCTGTTCAGTCTCATCAATCATTCCTTAAACCTTAAACCTGACTTGAACCTTTTCAAAAAGAAGAAATTGATGAGTCCAGAGGCAAAAAATAGTTCAGTCTCATTAACCCTCTTAAACCTAAACAAACAAGCCAACACCTACCTATTTAGAGCCTCAATCAAAGAGATAGTGAAACCCAAGTTCAATCCGGGGAGGATAATTACGAGTAAATCAGACTCAGGATCACAAAGAGATGCATTAAAAGGTTCTGCCCCCACCCCTGTCTTAGAATTAATTATTATCTGAACCTTTATATTTGTAGAAAATTACCCAAACGTTGTTTAGAAGATTAGGCATTACTTGAAATGTGGATGAAATGAATGTGGCATCGGCAGAGCCAGTTTGTCTGGGTTGCTATTTCAGCACCCTATCAAAAAGCATTTCATTTTTTAGATGTGGACCAAACTTTTTGTGCTATTTGGTTGGTCCCCTAGACATTATTGTCAGTATGTTATTATTTCTACCAACATATTCATAGCTTAGTCTGAGTGGAATTCTTATGTCCAACCACTCATCAATTGAATTGTCCAAGTGGAACGTTTATAGGCCAACCACTCTGAGGTAATTGAACGTTTCCCTAAGCCTTTTGAGTCGGTGATGTTCTTTACAATTGGGAAATTAATGAATTAGGAAAGTTCGATTTTATGGTTGAAACACTTCTCAAATTGGAATGGCTTGGATCATTGCATAAGTATAGACCCATTCTCTTCTACTAGTAATAATAGAAAGAAGCAATAGAAAGTGTTTGTTTATATGTTACTTTTGGTAACAGACACTGTGGTATTAGAGTTCAATCAGTACAACCCGGGTTCGAGATGGAGACTCGCAAGTATAAACCGAAAAGAACATCGAGAGGAAGGCAATGAGATCGACGGGTTCTACGGAGGAATCAGAAAGCTTCGGTTCGATGAAGAAATTTTGATGTGGAAGCAACTTTGGCCTACAGACATCTTGGAGTAGTAGATCCTTCTTCCTTTTGCGTTGTTCAGGACAGCAGAAGAAGATAAAAGGGAATCTGTATAGATTCATTGATGTGAAGAGCATAGCTGTCTACTCTCCATCCCACATTGTTGAGCTAATCTATTGCTTTAAATGTTATTTTGTTCCTTCTTTTCGCTTTAATGCGATTTGTGGTCCTTCTAAAAGTGCCTCCCTCTGATGCCTACATTCATGTTCAGCACACTAAGAGAACTCACGATTTTATAATACAATGTTGGGCAGTTGAGCGTCCCTTTCTTCCTTTCCGTTGTTGTCGCGGGGCAAATTTGAAGAGTTGTAGCTTTCTTTCTTTCAAATAAAGAAAAACACATATGCTACCCATTCATGCTTATCAACATTGCTCATCATAATACAAATTAATCCACTTTCGTAATTATTTGATTTTTTAAAATTAATCTTATAAATTCTGTATTATTGATTTGTTTACCTTAAAATTTCAAAAAATTAATTAATTAATTAATTTGAAAGAATTAAATTGATTTTCAATAACCACTAAAATTCCCAACCATATATGCTTGAGGGTAGAGAAGTTCTTATGTGGCTGATCTAGCGGACTTGAGACCGAGTTTTGCAAGTAAGGATAGAAGTTTGCTAAGCTTGTTTCTCTTCCACGTACAAAACCGTTTTCCATTTTTGCGATTTCCGGTCGACTTCAAAATGGGCCCCGACATTATGAACCTGTTGAACCGGCTCCCGGGTTCCCGGTCCATATTCACAACTGCTCTTGCAAATGCCAATCCTTTGGGTTCAATGAACAGTTTTGGGTTTTCTACTGGTCCATTTTTCAAATTGGGCTGCCGATGGGGTAACTGGAGGCCCATAATTTGTTCTGTTGAGTTGTTCGGCATTCGTGGAAATGGTGAATGGGCCGATTCGGGCCCATTACTGTTTTCTTGCGTTTTCCCCGTTCCGTCTTTCTTCACGTTCTGTAAGGCTACCAAGAAAGGATCAAAATCATCGTTCCACAAATTCTGATGAACAAATTTTATTTTGAGCGCCGAGACCGGTGATCGAGGCGACGATGTGGTGGAGCTTTTGCCGCTGCGATGTTCGTTGAGGCGTTCATGAGGCGGTGGAATCTTGAGCCGAGGAGGAAGAGGAAGGACCTTCCCGTCTGAAAATAGTTCATCGGCAAACGCCATCGCAGGTAAGGATGCATCTTCGATTTGCACTCGTTTCTTGCTTTGTTGCTCTGGCCGATCTTCTAGGTCGAAATCGACGTCGTTAAGGTTGAAACGGCAGCTAGTTTCGAATTCAAACTCTTCTATGGTAGAGTTTGGACGAGAATGTCCAAACGGAGATTTGCAGCGCTTCGGACTGGATGGCGCACTGTAAAACTCCATGTTCTTCATCTTCATTTTCGTGACTTTGGTTGAAAAATCGATTGTGGTTTTCATTTGACAGAAAACATTAGTTTTCGAAGCGAAGCATTATAAAGGAGAATGAGTAGCTTAGAGGAGAGATTGAGTGTAGAGGAATTTCTCCTGAATTGATGGATGAAGTTGTCATGTTTCTAAAGAAATTGAGTCTTCTTCTTGGAAGCTAATGTTTAGACAAGAATTTCTCTGTTCCGTATCTTCTCAAATCATCCGGATTTTCTGCATTTTCATCATATTATTTGCCGAATGACGATGGCCCTTGTTGAAAACAATTGGCTCTACATTCTTGTCCGATCATCAAAAAATGTGAATATTAAACATTCCATCAGTCCAAACTCTTGAAAATTCTGATGTTTGCAATCAAATTCTAATTTAGTTGAACATTCCATTGTCATTTAGAATATGAATATTTAGTTCTAAAAATTTACTAATTATTCTATTTTTCCTCTTCTAGAACTAAAGCATTTATTTTCCATTTTTTCTTCATATTTTCAAGATTATAGATAAGAACGATTTGGATAATCTCAAAAGACAAATAAAATAGTATAAACTATATTAGGTGTAAAGAAGCAATATGCAAACTATTTGCAAGCTTAGGCCATTTATTTAGTGTTAATAATTTAAATTTATAATTAATTTTTATTATTAAAAAAATGTAAAACACAATAGGGCAAGAAATAGAGGAATAAACAGGAAATTCCACCTTGCAATTGTCAATAATATTGTAAAATATAAATATAGATTGATCCATTTTAAATTTTGTAATTATAAATAATTGAATAAAACTTTTAAAAAAAACTTTATTTTACTGAGAAAAGATGATATACTAATGAACGTCAAAATAAAATTATATAGAAAATTGGGTATAAATATAAAATTTGAGGAAGAACGCGGGAGCTTTACGAATTATCCATATTAGAAGCTGAATTGTTCTTTTTATTTTTTTTTCAAGGTAAAAATACACATCTGTTTCCTCGTGGGAGATGTTGAATTGATGGAATCCCTTCCGTTCAACGCGCATCCATTGCAAGCTCAGTCCCACTGTTTCATGATCTCCCTCGAACTTCATCGCTTCAGATTTCTCTGTACTTCTTCTTCTTCGTCATTTCGTTCTTCAGGAATCCCTACTAGACCTTCTTCTTCGGTCCGGAAAGAAAGCAGCGGCGGAGTTAAATTGAAGATCGCCCACACTCAACTCAAGGACAACTGGTTGGCTTCTCTATCGTGTCCTTTTCCTCTAGGTCACGATTACTCCGCCAATGGAAGACCAGGAGACCAAAATGCGACTTCAGACTGTGTTATTGGTGTTGACCCCGACGTTTCTGGTGCTGTGGCACTCTTGAGAACCGACGAATCGATTTCTTCGGCTCAGGTAATTGTTTTCGTTATCTCGCATATGTTACTTTAGGTTTTTGTTTTACACATTCCTCAAATCTGTTTTAGGTAGGGATTCAAATGATATGTGTTTATTCTTATGTGGACTTCTCAGCTATCGTTGTTGCTTCGTTCAAATTCGGCAATTGGTTATATATTCTTAGCTGCTTCAGCCATAATGATTGAGAAATGAACAATAGTATGCAGATGAGAGCAAACAAAAAAAAAAAAAAAAAAAAAAAAAAAAAAAAAAAAAAAAAAAAAAAAAAAAGGAAAAGAAAAGAAAGAAAGCGTATCCATAATTTTCTTGGACAAAAAAGAACGGAAACATTTCTCTTTGGGATCCACTGGCCTGTTATTCTCTGAAAGCATGGTTCAAGTTTTTTCCCCTTCTCAATAGTACTATTAGTACGTAACTATGTTGTTCCTCTGTATTTTTAGTTTTAGAAGCCTTCTGGATATGAGAAGTGCTTATGCATCAAATGTAAATAGGGCTTATGGAATGTAAAATCTAACAACAGTACTCATCCATTTCAATGAATACATTAAAGCTCATCACCTCGTCTTTCTTATAGTAAATCTGTTGAGGGGTAATGGTTTCACAGATGTCTCCAGGCATCTCTTTTGATGACCATATTTACTCTCTCTAGAGGTCGGTACAATTTTTTTTTTCAATTAGTTTTATTTATTGTAATTTCTTTGTTCTTCAATTCTTTAGGTATACGATTCTCCTCACCTGCAAGTACTAGTTGGTGGAAAGAGACGGAAACGGTTAGATGCCAAGTCAATTGTCCAACTTCTTCACAGCTTTAATGCTCCCATTGGTACGATTATATATCTGTAGGTTATTGCCTTTGATTGTACTAGAATCGAGTGTTTATTTGATTCTCAATCATTCATGTTTCTGGGTAGGATGCCTCTGATCAAAACAAAAAGAATAGTTGGCTTCTTATAGCCGAAATAATTTACGCAGAGAAATTGGATGTGTCCTTTCATCTCTCTTTAGAGTTTCTTATACAAAAGGAAGTGCAGACTTAACAAATTGAGCTTCTTCACCCGAGACTCTTTAACTTCACATTTTTTTTTTTTTACGCTGGTTTAGTAGGAAAACGAAACAATATCCTTTTTCTCTTCTTCTCTTTGCTAGTAGGGTCTCCTCATTTTGATGCATAGTTATATTTTCTTCATTTAATCATTCGAGTGGTTCTGCTTTTAATATGTTGGTGATCCCTTACTTTAGGTACTACTGCATATCTGGAGCAGTCAACCCCATTTCCACAGGATGGAAAACAGGTATGCGAATGATTTTAGTTGGAGGACTCTGTAGAACCTAGATCTTGTGCTAAGAAGATGCAATCCTTGTTAAATTCGACACTTTTTTTTCTTCATTTGTTTTCTTGAATAATCATTCTTTTCTATTTTCATATGATGAGTCTTTAATTGTTATAATCAAACATCCAGACTGGTAAGTGGTCTGGCATATTTGGCAGGAGAGGAACCTGGAGAATATTTATGGATAATGCAGAGGAGTTACCTTGAGTGTGCGTGACTGGCTATTTTCTCTATTTCTTTTTGAGCTTCCATGACATAATTTGGAGGACTGGTTGAGCTAAAATCCATAGATTTTGTTTTGTTGGGTACATGGTCCTACCCTTCTTCTATTTTTTCGATTTCCATCTTTTAATAAATTTTGTTTTTATTTTATATTTTTGCTTTAAAGGGGTGGTGGAGTGGAGGATTCGGTTATGGATTGTGGATTGGCGTATTAGTTGGGCTGGGTTTTTCAGTTGTTCCTGTGCCATCTCTTGCGTGGAAAAACAAATTTCAGCTCTCAGGAAAGGATACTTCTAAGGTCAGTTCAGCCAAATTACCGACATTAGTCTAGAGAGCTGTTTCATTCATATATAGATCAAACACTTCACAATGTTCAACAATAAAAATGAAGGGCAAGCAAAGAAGCCATTTACTTATAATCAATATTTTAGTTTTCAGCATGTCTTTACCAGTATTAAAAAGTTATTTGCAGACTATATAATGTTAGGTTAAATTCTGTTTTAATTTAATGATTTTACACTTGTATGTTTTTTTGCAATCATCCTATGTTTCATTCTGAATAAGGACAAAGGTCGTCTCTTATGTGCTATTCAACTTTCGTATAAAAAAAATAAGGAAGTTACATCGCATAGAAGTTACAAACATATTTATAGGACAGAAATAGCCGACGGGTAACTGATTCTCTCCTAAATTGAAAACAGAGCAGCCATTTATCTCAATAATGGTTACATTTCTGTTTAGTTTTAAAACTTGGCTTTTGTTGATATGTGAAGAATTATACGCTTACCACTTCTACCATAATGCTTCACACTGTTACAGAACATGCCTTGTTCATTTAAAATTGTAACCTCTTTTAGTATCCCAATTTTTCTTGGAATGAATTGTCATAGAAGTCGATGAATCAATACTGAAGTTAAAAGGAGACCGACTTGAACTCTATGCTTTAATTTCTTTAATTAGTTAACTTTAACTGTATTCTATATTACTTGACTGTATTTGGCAGTAACGAAGAAGCCTTTTGTTTAGTACTTGCTACATTTTATGTAATTTCGCACCTTGAAATTATTTACTGACGATGGTTTCAAGAATTACTGAACTAGTTCCGGTGTTCTCCTTGTAAGTGCTAAAAGTCGATTATATTATTTTGCAGGTCCTGCTTTCTGCGATTGTATGCTTGATTGTATATTTTATTATCCAAAAGTATTCTTTCCCAGACTAATTTTATTTTTTATGTTGATTTGGTAGGATGATAGCCGGAGGGTTGCATCCACATTATTTCCAACTCTAAGCCCCCTTCTGAAGAGGAAAAAAGATCATGGTATTTTACTACGTATTCTGTTATCTGCACGTGTCAATACTTAATACGTTTATATTTGAACAAGAACTTGAATATCATACTTCACGAATCATACACATCTTCAGCAATTTAAATATGGAAGTCTTGGCCTTTTAAACTTCTATTTTTTTTAAATTTCGTGGCTCTAGGGTCTAAAATCGGTGATCAAAACCCAACATTTGCACGGTCATTCCATTACGTGTCGTGTACCAGGAAAAACAGAGTTTGGGGTGATATGATGAAAATTATTCTTTCATGAACCCCTTGAATATTTTCGCCTGGCAGAAGAAAGCTCTATGATCTTGGTCTTGACCTTATGATTTTCTCGTATTGGCAGGGAGGGCTGAGGCTTTACTCATTGCTGCTTATGGAAAAGGCTTGAACTTGAATGTGGAAACACCGTCCGTTTTGGAGGAGTCGGTAGTGTCTTAGAAATGGCAGCTGGTTCTGGCTTTCTTCGTCCCTTGAATTCAGGTTCAAGTTTGGTATTGAGTAGAATGAATGCGAATGATGGATCTGAGTGTATTCCCCATTTGATGATGAGGTTCTTTGCTTTAGATTATTTTGGCTCAGGCAACTATCCTTGCTAAGTAAGAAATGAGCCTTGTAGTAGTAAACAGAACATGATTATACCTTAAATGCATGTTCCCTCTTTATCACTTCAAATTAAAAGAAAAAATTATAAATTTAGTCTCAAATGTTTAGAATATGTCCATTTATTGTTTTAATTCAATTCTACTTCTAATATCAATTAATACTTTTAAAAATAAAATACAATAGCAACCTAGTAGATACAAAATTAAAGTTGAAAAATCAATGACATTTTAAACAAACATAAGGAATCAAAACTTGAAATTTAACCCAAAGTAAGGAAGTTGACAAACACATTGGATCTTTTTAAATTTTAGAACAGTGAGAAGGGAGAAATCTATAAGTAAAACTAGATTGGCTAAGGTTTTGACATTGACATGCGTCGGAAAAAAACTGGCCTGTGGGAGCATCTCATAACTTGTGCAGAAACCAAAAGCTCGGAGAAGAATGCGGAGATCTACTGAACTCGAGAGTCAATTTTGACAATAAATTGTAGTTAACAGCAAATTTACCTTCAAATCCTCATTGGCTGATATCTTTCATAAAAGTTTCGCCATCCAGCCTCGAAGTAAAAAGACAAACAGAACAAGTCTAATAATTTTAGGCCATATGCCATCTCTTCCAAAATGGTTTTTTGCCAGTCAAAAATCTTCCTGGTGCGCCAAAGCTCCTATTTAAGTGTGATCTCGTAGATGACTCCTTGAAGATTTCCAACCACAGATCGAGTTCCAGCTACTTCAGTCATCTGCATCCTGTGCCGAGAAGCTTCATCGAGTATCAGTGCATCCATGCTGCAAAGGAAATGAATGAAAACAACATTTGGTAAATAAAACATTTGTGCATTTGTGGTGGTAGTCTCCTCTTATCGACTATATCACTAAAGAACATTGCTTGAGGTAGTAATCTAAAGAACACCACAATTGCGTGGTTCAGGAAAGAAAAAGTGTGAAACTGCCAAGTGACGAAAATAACAAGTGATTATCAAATGGTGTTGTTCTGTGTGTGTATGTTTTGCACATCATGTCTGATGCTAGATGCTTAAAACTAGGTAGATGAGAAAAAAAAAAAAAACGGGATGGGGGCGGGGCAGGGTAGAGGAACTGGACTGTGGAAGGAAAGAAGTATGAAGCTAAAGCTAAATTTAGATGTCTACTTTGAACACTGACATTCAATGCACAATTTTCAATGGGCAGCAATAAGCCAGTGGTCCTTCCTAAAACTTCTCAGAGCCTTCTGGAAATCCAATATCAATTTATATTGTGGTCTTTATCACAAAGCAGCTCATCTATGTATAGATGCAGAGTGACTAGTCACTATAGTGGTTAAGTAATGGAACATTCCTATGTCTACCCTTATCAACAAAGTACGATTAGAGAGGTTTCTTGAGAAGCTGGAAACAAAATAATAGTACAAAGCCAAAGAGATACCCACATCTTAGCTCGGGATACGTATGCTAGAATGAATTTGCATTTTCCTCTTCCTCTTACTTGGAGGAGCTGTTCCGCTGTTTCGAAAAGCAAGGGTACACTTGATTGTTGAAAGCTTAATAACTGTTAAGGTTCTTCATAGATGAAAATGCAACATTTCCTGTAAATACAAGCTATACAAGCATATTTACATGCTCGTGGTTTCATTCTTGCCTAAAACCGTGGGAGGAACAAAACTAATGCTGCTTTATTCTGATATTCTTTCTATTTGGTAGAAGGTATGAATTAGAGAAAGGGTAAAAGAAAATTATTGAAACCAAGCAGCTAGAGTTTTACTTGCCTTTCTCCTGCCATTATATATCTGCATGGAAATTCTCAACCCTAATAAAATCTTTAATACAAAAAATAGAAAATGAAAGAAAGAAAAGTTGCCTTACGTAAAAGGATTAAAAAATTATTAAAAAAAAATGTTGAAATAGAAGAAGAAGAAAACAAAGGAAAAGAAAACAAACAATCCTGCCTTTCAAAGTCTTTCTACCCCTATATGCCAAACCAATTATCGACCTAATGTGGCAGCCACAGGCATTAGCTAATATATGGATTTGAAATGTGAAGTATTAAATACCAATAGAGTGAATAGACCCAAACTCGTGACTTGCATAAGAAGTCTGATTAAGGGATAGAACATTTGGTCAAGGTATAACATGTTCCTAAGAATAACCAATCGAGGATGAATCAATCATAATATCATATCATATCAGTATTTCTACCACCTAGGAGAAGATTATACCGTCACATTCTATATTTTACCAATTAGCAAAGGGAGGAATTTTTGGTGAGTTTTAAAACCTTAGGCTCATTCCATATCTCTGCTGTTCAACACCAAAATTGATTTTGTCATATTAACATTTCTTGAGCAAAATGAAGAAGAAAGAGTCAGGATATAGATATCAGCTCCAAGAATTAGATCAAATCCACCAGAATACTTATCTATAACTTGGGTTATCTGATCAGAATTTCCCCATTCAAGCTTCTCAGCCACTAGTCCTGCATAGAATTGTAAATATCAGAACATCCAAACAAATAACTTATTTTCCATCTTGTTTCTCTCACCAGTAGAATTTCCGAAGGATTCAGGAGATGAGTGAAGCTGTATATTTTGCTTCAGGATCTGTGATATAATATAAACGGGGTCGTGAAACAATAAATAGAGAATAACCACTTACATATATTTTAAGTTTATTCAGATTAGTTTAATTACTTCACCTTTAGAACTTCCTCGTTATGATCTGTCAACACCACTTTGTGGCAAAATTTGCTGCAAAGTATTCCAGTGATACCTGTATTTAAGGCAATCACCCATATCATAGCAGAATTTCATCATTGGGCATAATATGGAAAATAGCGACAAAATGCAAGAACTTCCATTGGATAAGTCTATTCTCTCTATGCCTTCCACTTGATAAGTCTATCCAGTAAGTATAACCATATTAAACATCTCAATATATGATTTACATGCACTAACTACGCAGTGTATCTCTGCTATAGAAGTCACAAGGGGAAGAAATTAAATTCAGTCAAAGTATACATACCCACACCAGATCCTAATTCAATGATAGAACATCCTTGAAGCAGGTGAGCATGTTTCGAAAGATAGTTGTTCATCAGCAAGGCACCGGGCCACACTAATTGCCCCGTTAAATCAAAATCAGCTGTTTCAAGAATTGTGAAAATAAATTAAACATTAATACAGCATGAATATATGGATTCTACCCTCAAATTTTTAGATGCTTGGAACATCAATCTTTACAAGGTAGAGATACAAAGAAATTCAAGAAACGTATCATATAAACCCAGACATTTGGGGTCACATTTAGCAAATAAAATATGAATCCTATTAACATCATTGACAAAAGCCACAATGGGGATTCTATTATCCACAAACAATACATGTGACAGAAAGATTCCTCCTAACCCGAGTCTAAGAAAATTGCACAATATTCGCCAATTAGCATTAACAAACAGAGAGCGTGGATACAGAAAGCCATAGCAAGGCAACTCCAACAAGAAACTCACCAGATTTTTTAAATATTTCAAATACCTAATATAAGCCTGAAATTCAAGTCTACCCTCACCTGAGTTTTCAAATATCCAATATTAACTTTCACAGGTTCGTTATTTTTATTGTATTATCGATCAATTTTATCATTTGAATAAGTCTAAACCCTAACAGTTCCAAAAAGAACCGAGCTAATAACATTGATCACCCTTAGAGAATGATCGTAGTAATCTGGTGCATTTGCGAGCATAGATAGGCATCTTGGTGCCAACAATTACTTTATAGTTTCCTTCAATTAATGTTTGTTAATATCATACGAATTCATAAGCGAATAGTAACATCCGTGAACTTATCGGATTGGCATAAAGCAAATTACGCACATCGTCTCATTTGACATCGAAACTAACAAGGTACGGCAATGTCCAGGGAAGTGAATCCAAAAGGAAACAGTGTCGAAAATCCTCCAGTAATCCGAGACAAAATTTGGTAAATAGTATTTTAACGATGCAATCACGTAAAATGGAACATACTCCTCAAATCGCAGAAGTTGAAAAAGCAAACTCACTAGAAGCAGACTGAAGACAGAGGAGTTCAATCTCATGGGACCCGAATGCAAACGTGGTGAGCTGATAGCTGCATATTCGTATACCAGACACCATAAGATTCTAGCAGAAAGAAACAAAAAAAAAAAGAAAAGGAAAAGGCATTGATAAAGAGAGAATTACTCATTGTTCATAAAGAATGAAGCATCTAAACAAACGATGTCCTCTTCTTCCTCTTCTCTTTCCATCTATCGCTGCCTTTGCAAAAGCTTCGACGCTCAGAAGGTCTACACTCCGCGCTGCAGGTCTGGAGTTGGGTTAAAGCTCAAGCTCAAGCGCGCGCGCACAAAATGGTCCGCCTGTCTTGAATGAGAGAAAAAGCTGGCAAATTGCTCGCCGACTTCAAAACTACAAACTTTATCAAACTTAATTTACTTCAAATTGACATTTTTTTATATGAACTCGGAGTAATGTCAACAAAATTGTGTATGCTCGACGGGATCACAAACCCTAAATACTAATAATTCATTCGTGAGATCTTATATCAGTTGAGAAAATAATATAACATTTTTAGAGAAGAAACTTTTTCTTAGTAGAAATATTTTAAAATCGAGAGATTTACGTCGATAGGATTTAGGGTTTAATATATGTTACGGGTGGATTTGAGCCGTTACAAATTGTGTCAGAGTCAGTCACCGTATGGTACGACATACTGGTCGATGTATGAATAGACTCTCTTCATAGTAGAGATAAAAAACGAACAATATTTATTAGTGGTGAATTTTTTTTTTCTTCTAGAAGATGCAATCAACTTCACTGCTCAAGAATTTGTGACAAAGTATGTAGATTGTCAATTTAAAAATGACGAGCTGAATGATGATGCCCATCACATTGTTTATTGAGCCAGACATGATGAAAAAGGATATAGCCACGGGCATTCCATATGCCTTAAAGAGTAAATGTGAGGTGTCACGCTGGTCAATTTGGAACTATTTGAAGGTGGCTGGTTTGTCAGTATCACAACTTACTCTCTTTTTTAATGTTAATGTAATACAAGACACATAAGTTAAAGATCAAAAGAATATAATTAATATTGATATAGAATTGAATTTTTTTTTTCGAACTATTATTAAAAAAAAAAAAAAGGTTGTTTTTTCTGAAAAAGGACAAATCAGAGACCATCTTCTTATTTCTTAATGGGAGAAATTAAAAATTAATTTGAAGAGAGGAAGCTTAAGGGAATGAAGAAGAGACCAACTTCCAACTGACAACAACCTACCACCTCTCCCTCCCCAGAACAGAAGAAACCACAATTTATTGATACTGACCTAAAATTCTGTGATGGAAAAGAGAGAGAAAATATATGCAAATTTCCGCATTTACGACGTCCACCAACCCAACAAACACAGGCAAATTTTAATTTCATTTTTGTTCGCAACGCGGTTTGTTGCTCTTCAATTTCATCGCATCGGTTACCATTTCATCATCTCTACCGCGCTGAAGTGTTCCTTTCCTGATTTCCCGCTTTAGGTTCGATTCTTTTCTTCTCTTCTCTTCTCTTTCCTTTTTGCCTTTTTTTGTTTAGGTTTTTTGGAATTTTTTTCTGGAATTTCTGTTGCTCGTGTTTGGCTGTCCAGAAAGTGTAGGTAGAGGGAAATGGCATATTATAGAAGTCATTGATATTGTTGCCATTCGCTGTTTCTATGGTGTTCATAAATTATACAATCTGTACGCTAATTTGTTCGTGTGAAGGAGTTGGGTTGATTTTGTAATTTAGTTTTTCTCTTTTGAAAAAATGGGTTATGATCATCGCCTGCGAGTTTTCTCTAATCCTGAATTGCGATCGCTTCTATTAGTTTTTTTGAACATGCTTGTTACGGAAGATTGTTGAAATTCAGTTGTTATATTGGATATAGTTCTCCTATTACTTACTTTGAGCCCTCAGTTTTCTATCATATGCCATCTCCTTGATGCTATCCTGAATTTACACACAATGTTAGAACTTGTGGATGGATTGTTGAAACCTCCCCTTTAATCTTTGATTTTTAGGGGGCCAATGAAACTTAACTTTCCTTATATGGGGAAGTCGTGAGATGTCCTTGTAATGGTGTATTTCAAGAAAGCATGTAACAACTCAAGCCTACTGCTAATAGATATTGTCCTTTTTAGGTTTTTCCTTTCGGGCTTCCCCTCAAGGTTTTTAAAATACGTCTACTAGGGAGAAGTTTCCACACCCTTATAAAGAATGTTTCGTTCTCTTCTCCAACTGATGTAGGATCCATCCCCTTCGGGGCCCAGCGTTCTCACTAACACTCTTTCCCTTATCCAATTCATGTGGGACCCCCTAGTCCACCCCCTTCGCGGCCCATTATCCTTGCTGGCACATCGTCTGGTGTCTAGCTCTGATACCAATTGTAACGCCCTAAGCCCACCATTAGCTGATATTGTCCTCTTTAGGCTTTCCCTTTTGGGTTTCCCCTCAAGGATTTTAAAACGCATCTACTAGGGAGAGGTTTCCACACCCTTATAAAAAATGCTTCGTTCTCCTCCTCAACCAATGTGGGATCTCACACTTACATTTGAAGATGGAATCTATATATACCATATGGTGGACATGTATGCATTGGATATTTTTTGATGGCAAGAAGAATATTTCTTTATCAGTTACACGCAAGATCAGAATGAGCATGCCAGTGCGCTCTTGCCATTCCATTCTTGAGTGAGCTCAGTGTACAAAACATCTAGGGTATAGTTGCTTGTCTTGATTGGTACATTTGTGAATGAGAGGTGTTTGTTCAGTGCAACCTTGAGATTGAGTATTGGAGGATTGTGCATTTAAGAATTTAATATTGACGTGCAATGGAAGACTTATGAAAGAGGAATTTTTGGACCTCCATTAGAAAAATAAAGCACATTACAGAATTTGTAGCTTCTCATTATCTGTACTATTTAATGTGGTGATGGTGTATTTAAACGGTGTAGATACAAAATTACTAGAAGTTGTTTTAACTATGACGAGTAAGATTAATATATTTTTTGGATAACTGGGCGTTTGAGCTTTGCTCACCTTGAGGTACTTGTGACCGCCCCAGGCTCTGAAGATATCAAGGTAATAGCCCAAGTCCACCGCTAGCAGATATTGTCCTCTTTAGGCTTTCTTTTTTGGGCTTCTCCTCTCTTCAACAAGTTTTTAAATCGCATATGCTAGGGAGAGGTTTCCAACCCTTATAAAGAATGCTTCGTTCTCCTCAACCGATGTGAAATCTCACATCAAGTTTTTGGTATTAAGATCACCCGAAGGTTTTAACTTGGAACTTCTAAGCTGGTATGACTAAGAGACCCCAAAAGCCCTTGTCATCAATTTGCAGACGATTTAGTACAAACGTGCATTTTATCTTATGTTGGAGCCCCTGCCCTGTTGCTTGGGAGAGCTATTTGCATCTAAATTTATCAATTGGAAGTTGAGACTTTCTTTCTTAATTGGCATGTGGTGAATGCACGAATAGGTCATCCATTGTATGAAATTTGATGCCTATGAAATTTCATTATATATTGATCTTCTTTACTTATATATGAGAGACTAAAAGAATAAATTTAATAATTGCTTGTTTCTTCAATCAAATAATATCACACCAGTTGATAGAAGCAATTATAAAAATAGATTTAACTAGTCTATTATTAAGGTTTCATCTGTTATTTGTTCTTCTGCAAGTAAGATAGCTATATCACTCTAGACGTGGCAGAAAACTTATTTGGTTTATTTCTGAAACTCAGTTCTGGTTTTTGCTTCTGCCTCCACAATGTCGAGTTTGGAGGAGCCACTTGGTCTTGACAAGTTGCCAAGCATGAGCACAATTGACCGGCTACAAAGATTTTCATCTGGTGCCTGCCGACCAATAGGAGATGACATGGGAATGGGTATCTGCTGGATTCAAGGGGGGAGAAGCAGCTCATCCAATACTTGCAAGTAAGCAGAATATCAAAGTCTTTTTGGAAGAAAACCGAACTTTTCTTAATTTTTTCAGCTTGCTTTTGCACATTTTGGTTCTGCAATTCTTGTTGGTATGGGATGGTTCTATGACAGAAGACCACCTTGCAAAAAATCTGGGCGCATTGTTCTTTCAGTTATTTCTTACTAAATTGTCATTTTTGCAATCAACTCGGCCACACTTTTCTCCAATATGACATGTCATTCTCAGGGAATATGATGAGGATGCTAGAGAGACGTTTCCGTGGAGAAGACATAGGAAAGACACATCCCAAAATGGCTCTGTCAATAGGAGGACGATGAGCACAGGCCCGGAAAAATTAGTATCTGGAAATTTTTGTGATTCACATTGTTCTCCAGGTCATGAATACAGGACTAAGAGTAGTAGCAACAACATACAGCATACTACAAATAAGGTGATTTGATACTTATTACACCTGCATACCTGTAACCACTCTCTTTGTTTTACCCGCATCCATGCATTTCTGTATTCTTTTAGTTGTTTTTCTTGCTATACCTCGTACCTACCAAATTCTAGATGTTTTGCAAACTTTTATCAGAGGATTTGGTGGGCTATGGAATCTCTCTCTCTTAGAATGTGACCTTTTCATACTTATTTTGGACACGGGCTTGCAGTTTTTGAAAGATATACCAAAGTTTGTGAAGATAGTAGAAGTTGGTCCAAGGGATGGGCTTCAAAATGAGAAGGGTATGGTACCTACATTTGTGAAGGTTGAATTGATCCATAGACTAGTATCTTCAGGATTGCCTGTTGTTGAGGCTACCAGTTTTGTATCACCTACACGGGTGCCTCAGGTACTTTTGGTTTAAGTTCCTATCTTTTTTAGCCTTAGTTTTAAAATGGTATTAAAAATAGTCGTTTGAATCTCTTTTGAGTTCATTAAGGTATATACTCAGTCTTCTTTCTACTTTAGTGGTCTTGCCTTTACTGTTTACATCGCTTGATTGCTACAAGACGAACTAATGTTGCTGTGGATTTGAAATAAGTTCTTTAAAACTTCTCATCATTTAGGATTTCTAAATTCTGATATCATCTGATTAGGAATTAGAGTGGGAGTTCGCAATAGTTTGATCAAATGAAAACATAGTTCATTTCTTCGATTTACCATACCATGTCACTAGTGCTCCAATATATGTGTGTTACGTAAAGTATTTTTTTTTTTTTTTTTTTTTTTTTTTTTTTTTTTTTTTTTTTTTTTTTTTTTTTTTTTTTTTTTTTTTTTTTTATCCTTTGTCCAGTTATCTGATGCAGCAGAAGTGATGGAAGCCGTTCGTAATTTGGAAGGTGCTAGGTTGCCAGTTTTAACTCCTAATTTGAAAGTGGGTCATCTTGTAAAATAATGTTGATTTTTTTTTTTTTTTCGAACATGGATGGATTGAATCCTCTCTCCTAAAACTTCACCTTCTTCCAGGGGTTTCGAGCAGCTGTTGTGGCTGGAGCAAAGGAAGTGGCAGTCTTTGCATCAGCCTCTGAATCATTTTCAAAATCCAACATCAATTGTAGCATTGAAGAATGTCTTGATCGTTACCGAGCTGTAACTTCTGCTGCAAAAGAGCTTGCCATCCCTGTTCGAGGGTATGCTTCCATGAATCAGTGTCCATATAAATGGCTATTGAAATTTGGTTTTAATTTCCTCTGAATTTTGGTTTTAAGTTTTGAACACGACTTGTTTTCTAGAATGGTTCTCCTCATTCTGTTCTTGAAGGGTTCTCTTATTGCAATAACTGGCTATGGATTTGTATAGGTATGTATCATGTGTTGTTGGTTGTCCAACAGAAGGATCAATTCCTCCATCTAAAGTCGCTTATGTAGCGAAGGAGCTTTATGAGATGGGTTGCTTTGAAATTTCTCTTGGAGACACGATCGGAGTTGCCACGCCCGGTAACAATTTAAACCTTTCTTTCCCAAAATCGAAATATAGATTGCTTTCATCTTCTACGCTCTCTTATAGTATCCTCTGTTGGCACAGGGACTGTTGTTCCCATGCTTGAAGCTGTGATGGCTGTCGTTCCGGTGGACAAGCTTGCAGTCCACTTCCATGACACTTATGGACAATCACTTCCAAATATTCTAGTATCCCTCCAAGTAAGGAATCTTTTGAAGCTGAAGTTTGACCTCGTTTGGAATGACTTTCTAAGTGTTTCAAATACTTCCCAAACAGATCTTCCTACTTCCTACATCTATAAAGAAGCGCTGGTTTATCAACCATATGCAAGAAAAGCTTCGGATTGACAATCACCAGAAATGGCCTAGAACCAATAGTTCATTATCTAATGGATTTTTTTGTTCTAATACTCCATCTGAGAGTTATTAGTCTTTATCAAATTTGTTCCTATCTAACAGAACACTATTGGATCAAATGACAATGACACTATTGAAAAAAAAGTGTTTTTAAACCCTTAGAAAGTCATTTCAAACATATACTTTGTCCCTGGCCAAACTTGCTTTCCAGATATATGGATGCAAGTTGCAAGCTTTGCCTAGGATTTCATTTCATTTGGGCCAACTTAAACCATTAACTTGTGTGTTGCTTTTATGAACAGATGGGGATTAGCACAATAGATTCCTCTGTTGCAGGTCTGGGTGGATGTCCATATGCAAAAGGAGCTTCCGGGAATGTTGCAACTGAGGATGTGGTGTACATGCTCCACGGACTTGGCATAAAAACCAATGTGGATTTGGCAAAGGTCATGTCTGCTGGGAACTTCATCAGCAACCATTTGGGGCGGCCATCGGGTTCGAAGACTTCCATTGCCTTCAACCAACTTGCAGCCGATGCTTCCAAGATGTGACACATCTTATTACTCATACATTTACACCTTACATTGAACGAATAAAGAAGGGTTTCACTTCAGGAAGCTTTCTTATAGTTCTTATACTATTTTATCTGGCTGAATATTATGCAGCCCATATCTCAAACAACATAACTATTGTCTGTCATGAAGTATCTAAATGTATGGATGTGAATCCTCCCATGATTTGGAGAGGTTATTATTTATCCCTTTTGTGTCAGTGGTCGGAATGCCTGAGATATTATCATGTCATGGAAAACTTTCTTGAAATTCACCTATTGACATTGGAATTCTCGACTCCACCTATTTCATTTCATTTATCAATGAAATTATTTCTCTTCTCGAAAAAGATATTGTCACATCATATTGGCATTGGAATTCTCTGACTCCACCTATTTCATTTATCAATGAAATTATTTCTCTTCTCGAAAAAGATATTGTCACATCATATTGTATCGAGTAAAAATGCATAGAAGTATTAAACTACGGTCAAGCCACAGAGTAAAAATGTATGTGAAAGAGAGTGTTTGCAGATCCCTTGAAAACAAGATTTATCTGTTCCAAATCCTTGTTAGTAATTGAATCAGACTTGCACAATGTGGTCTATGGAGAGAAGATGATATATGCAATACAAGACTTATTAAGCAGAAAACCATACTATTCTGTGGAACTGCAACTGAACAACTCCAGAAAGCTCCGGGCAGCATCCGAACTCAGTTCTTCGTTAACCTGTAGTCATATTGATTATAGGATTTTCATTCTAATGTCAATGGAGGATGAAAAACTAAAAATCTAATTGCACGCATGTTCTGAATGACTTACAAGTTTATTGTGAATCTGTTGAAATGAGTTACAGAATCTTTCTGCTTCAAGCTTGCCCACCTTCGTGTAATGAATAAGCAAACAACAAGCTGTTAGATACAAATATAAACATTGTTCTTTCACATTCAAATGAAAGTATAATGCAATGCACCATCAAGATGGAATTTGTTGAGAAACTCAGATATTTGCATTTATGTTAAAGTGATGCTCATTTGCATTCAACGATTTAACAAAATCTGAAACTGAATATACGCATGCGAGTCTTTCATCACATCAAAAAAAAAAAAAAAAAAAAAAAAAAAAAAAAAAAAAAAAAAAAAAAAAAAGAANGAAAGAAAGAAAGAAAGAAGAAGTAACTAATCAGTTGCATAGAACTAATTTCGCGAAAAAATGGACAAGTTCAGATCAAAATGCGTTGACAAATTATAATATTGAAAAGGACTGACAAGAATTTAAGCAGACGAAAAAATTTGGTGAACTTCCATTTTTATCATATAGATTGTAACTAATGAGCTGTAAACATAAACACGAGAACTTGTACCAGAAAAGGGTAACCAAATAACTCTAGGGGTTTTATACCCTAATTTAGACTTCAATGCTTTCTCGCATCCCCAGCATAAATGTCCCAAATGATCGTCACACTTCAAAAAGAAATAGAAGAAGCTCATACCTTCTGCTCAGCAGCTAACTGTAGCTTCTTCCAGAATGCATCTGTTATCAGTCATCCCAAAAAAAATGTAATATTTTATATTTAAAATTCTAGGAAAAATAGGAAGCTTTTGTTATCTGGGCCATTGAACAGATACTATCTACTAAAACCAGAAAAGATAACTTCATAAGCGATTTAAGAACAGCTATATGCAATCCTAGGCAAAAAGGGGTTTCATGGTTCCTTAAAGCAAATAAAACATATTTAATCTCACTTTTAAAATGTTAATTTGGAATGAGATAAAAGAAGTTATATTTTCAAGATAAAATACCATGTAGGTCAGATCCTTGATCCTTTGATTTTTTTCCATCTTCCTTCCATGCCTCCTGCCATTCACTCAACTATAAACAAGACAACATTCATTATTTCATTAACCAGCAACAAGAACATGCGAGAAGGACAGGAAGTAAGGGCAAAGCATTTAATTAACCTCACTCTTGGATGACTTGGATGTTGACTGTCTAGATAACTCCGACTCCGCCTGAAAATCATACGAGATTTTTAACAAACTGGATGGATACCTATGCTACTAATAATTGTAACATACCCTTCATGGGAACAGAAAAAACTTCACAATCTAGTTCATAGAGTTTTATATGTATCATTCAACTAAACTTTTTGAACTCCATTTTAGTCTCAGTGCAAGTGGTTGAAGTTGAATTAGAAGCTTCCCCTAGTCTTAGTTAATTTCTTGTTTCATGATTGGTAAAACATCTAAATAAAAGACAAACAAGTTTTAGCTCTCTGTTTTCCCACTAAAAATTGACGCATCCATCACCAGAAAAATGAGCATCATTGACAAGTTTATCAAAGTCAATCATATGGCTGATGCTGCAACATCTATCAGTGCACATACATCCTTCTCAGGTATGTCTCATCCTTCCATTCAAAAGTTTTTATTTTGGCACAATATAGTTGATCTATCAAAGAGGGAAAAGAAGCTAAAGATTCAATAAGACAATAAAAATTAGAGTTTGCTGTTAATCAAATGGAAACAAAGTTCGCTATTAACATTACTTCCCGTGCAGGAGGCTGCAGTCATGATGTAAGAAATTAAGGTCGTACTCAATCAGCGCAGTAATCAATAGAGTCTCTTGTACTTCAACTATCAGTAATCAATTCAAGCAGATTCTTCTTCGAAAGTAATCGATGACAATTTGACAAACAATTATTTTAGAATAATATCACTTTTCTTTTGAACCAAACAAACAGTGGCCAAGTTATCTCGCAAACAGCAAGAACAACCCAATCCGTCCTAATCCCGGGTAGCAAGTGACGTTCCAACAATGAACTAAAAAATTCTAGCGGGAAGAAGGTTTAAAAATTGAAAGCGAAATGCAGAACTCGTTAACAAAGAACAGAGTAGCAGTGGAATACATAACATTGAATGATCAAGAAAAATTCTAAGCTAATTACTTTTTCCAAAAAGATAGATATAGAGAAGAAAGAGATGGACGGTACATGATAATCCCGAGATCGAACAACGGGAAAGAGTTGAAGAAGTCGACGAAATTCGGACTCGTCCATAGTTGCTATTGGATCTACAGGATGCCGAAATGAGGTTCTAATACCCTACGCTCTGGAAAAATCGGGTAATTGGGTTCAAAGACTTCGAAATTCAGATTTGTCAAAAACTGCTATCACGCTTCTCGTTCATCCCTATTCCCTTCAATACTGGACCGGATCTCCTCTCTCTCTCTTTCGTAAATTACAACAAATTACTTTATTTTTAATTTTTAAAATTCTTTGTTATTAAAATTGTCGAAGAAAAAAAAAAAAAAAAAAAAAATCCTCAAAATTATATTCATATTAAAATATATTTAGAGGATTTAGGATTCAAACCATAATTCATGAAGTTAAAATTTGATAAAGTTGTCCTAGTTTATTTTTTTTATTTTTTTGGGGTAAAATTGACCATTTTTTTTTAAAAAAAATCTCAAGATGGATAAATGAAAAAAAAGAGACAAATTTTCTTCTTATTAGCTACATGAAGTTAGGACCGAAAATTATATTCTTGTTTGACCCCACCCCACTTAGATATATATATATATATATATACTTAATAAATTATTAAACAATATTTTATATAATTCTGTAGTGGTCGTGCAAATGGGTTCCCATCCATCGAAAACCAAACATTTTATTTGATAGATGAACATCTTAAAAAAAAAAAAAAAAAAAAAAAAAAAAGATGAAGCCAAAAA
>NW_019272025.1:5730901-5762559 GCF_002738345.1 Cucurbita maxima | reverse complement strand
GGGTACCAATCCATAAAAAAAAAACAATATCAAAATCAAAATTTCATTCAATGGATAGATGGACGTAATAAATTTAAATGCAAAACAAGGGTATGCAAGATTTCATTGAATTGCATCTGATATGACAAAAGGATATCCATATTCCATTGTAAAACGGGAATGTTGTAGGTGATGAATGATTTCAATGGCGCTTCTTACCGCCACCCTTTTTGTTACTTTTGTTATTCTTCTTTTTCCCTCCTTTTCTTCTACCTTTGCCGGCCATTTCGTTTCCAATGTCACTATTCCTAGAAGGAGCTGGGCGTAGTAGATGCTTGACATCAAGCACACCATGTTTGAAAAAGCCTTCACTCGACTTAAGAACCTGTTTCTCGGGCTTGCGCTTCCCCAACGAGTTTCTAGAGTGGTTACTACTAGCCATCCCGCCAAATTGACTAACATTCCAATGCTGCAAACAACACGAGTGGATGTAGGCAAAAGAAAAGAAAAAAAAAGCAAAGTAACCCATCTTACGGATTTCCTTACCTCTTGTACCATCTTTTGTTCTCTTTCCTTCTGCTTCTTTATGATTGGTCGTGCTACACTTAGAGGCAATCTTTGTTTCTTTTGAGGCTGCCCCATGGTAAACGCAAGAGTCAGATGTAAGCTTTAAAAATTACATTCATTCAGCTTACCATAATAAATTGAGCCTACAGGAAACATATCCATAGTTTGTAATCGTACCTTTCCACCCAAAGAAACAATTTTCCTACTCTCAATCTCCTTTTTGTCTTTCCATGACATATGAGAGGAGGCTGATATAAGGAACAAAAAACCAAATTAGCTACTTCATACTTGCTCCTTTTATATTCATTACCCAAAAACTGCACACACAAAGGGGAATTTTCTAGTACTACAGCCTAGGGTAGTATGGAAATTTTCCAAACTACCTCCATTCATTGTTTGCATATTTGCCATAACATTAGCATTTAAGAATGGTGAGGGGTCTAAGTCTATTAAATAAAGTAATACATCGTCTATGACATAACAAATACGGAATGAAATGAGTATCAAGAACATCATAGCACTATAAATTTTCCCCGAACAAAGGGTGAGGCTTTACAATCAAACATCATTCAAACCAATTACTAAACATTTTGGTCAATAAATATTGATATAAGACCAGAGGAGGGATCTAAAGTCAAAGCGAGGGAAGCTACCTTATGGAAAGGTGTGATCATGAAGATGTTTAAAAAGTAGCTTGTACACAAATGGAATCTGAAAGGAAATGCGAGGATGCAAGTTACATACAGTTTCAACATCTATTCAGTTCCTTTGGAGCTTGACTCAAATCTCAAGTATGAGCGGAAACTAAAGCCAAACTACCAAAGCTCTTCAGTATATTACACCAGCACTACAATAATTAGTACAGACATACATTTCTAACAGGCTCAGAAGATTCATTCTATACATATCCTTCTTTGATAAAAGTCTAATAATATATAAAGATTCTCAATTGAAAGAAATAATTAATCCATTGATTTCGTTGAAATAAAATAGTTTCTGTGTTTTCCATCAGTATACACAAAATAGAAAAAGCAATGTGTCGTTAATACAATATGGCATCACATATAAGATTTGTAGTATATTTTCTTCAAATGTAAAACTCCACGCGTATCATTACGGCACATAAAACCAGAAAATAGGAGAAAATTGAACCCAAGGCTTTCATACATACTCTATAATTTCAGAAAGAAACTAGTCTCTTAACGTCGATTGAAATAATGAAACTCCCTCTAAAGATATATGCACAAATAATGAGCTGAATTCTGAGGGGGAAAAAGAGAAATTACTGAGGAATTCAATTTCTTTCTTGATATTTCTCATGTTCATTACAGGTTCCATATCCGTCGAGTTCCTAGATGATCCCGCTTTTGCACTTTTATCTCTGGAATGCATCTTCTCACTGAGAAGCAAAGAACTTCGAGGTCAAGAAGAATAAATGACGATACCAAGGGAAAAAACAGATAGAAAACAGAACACAAGATAAAATTGAAAACAAACTGCGGGAAAGAAAGGGATAAACAAAGAAATCTCCATCCAAAATAGATCAAATTTGGCAGAATTTTGAATCAAAACTGGCCTAATTCAAAATTCATCATATTTTAAATCAAATTTGGTTGAATCGAAGAAATAAAAAGAAAAAAAAAATTTGATCCAAGCAAGTTTTGTAGGTAGCCGACCGATTGATGGGGGGCTGCAGCAGAAGATGGGGTTGGCGTGGGGGCGTACGGTTGCAGCAGAGAGTGAAATAAGAAGAGGAGAAAGTAAAGTGGCGCTGGGGGCGCGTAGTAGAGAGTGGGGATCGGACGGCTGCTGGAAGGAAAGGCGGGTAAGTGGGGAAGGAAAGAGACTAGGGTTTACTTATTTTCCTTTTTTCTTTTAATATAAATATATAATAGAAGTATTAATTTTAGGAAAAAAATGTTAATTTCAGACAAATTTTCATTAATTTTGTAGCATGTTTTGACATTTTAATAGTCTGATTTTCGTAGCATTTTGGTCATTTGATATAATTCCCCATAATTTCAATTATATATTTCCTTTCCTATTTTTAAAAAGTTAGGATTTTCATTTAAAATCAAGGATAAGAGCATTTTTAAATTTTTTTAATTTTAAAATATGTTTTTTAAGAAAAAGTACAAAGTTTAAATGTATTTTTTAGTAATTTTATTCTTATATAAAAAAAATATTATCTATTAACATTTCTGCATGAAATTACTAGTCCTATCTAATTCAAATAAAATTTAATTTAAAAAAAGTTAAATTCAAGATTTATTGAAAATAAATCACGACAATAGTATTTATCTAAAATTAAAATGAATTGAATTATATGTATATTGAAATTTGTCATGGCTCAAGACTGACTAACCTGTGTAGATATCATAGCTAAATTCACAATGAGAATATCTTCAGAGTTCTACCAAAAATCAATGGAAAGATCCAAATCTTAGTAATTTACAGGACCGCCGTAGGTCCAAGCTCTGGTAAAAATATGTAAAATGTTTTAAAATTTTCATTCTCTGAAGCTTTGGGATCGGCAAAGCCTCACTGCGATTATAAGGATTGACCGTGAGCATCTGCGAAGAGTGTGGAGCCTCCTATGCCTTGTCTATCAACAGAGGCTACCAGCTGGAAACTCTACATCCATTCGCGCTCTACGGCTCTTGCTTTGTGGACGCTCTCTGCTCTGCCTCTGTGGAATATTTTGTTGTGCTCAAGCAAAAGCGCAGTGCCTAGCCTTCCTGGATCTTATCCTGGAGGAGGTTTTCAAGATTCTCAATGCACGTCTTCAATAATGATTTGGCGACTTCATTTTTCTCAATCTCGGACAGATGAAGAAGCTCGGCTTTGATTCCGATGTCTCTCCGGTGGACAAAAGGTACGTCGTTATATAGCTTTATGATCTCCAATAGGCATTCTGAAGCACTGATGTGAACCTAAATTTGATAAACATAAACTTATGAAACCATAGGAACTTGGTGGAATATGAACAATTAGCCCTTTATCCTGTAGAATTAACATAATAATTCAATTTTAGTTTGAAAGTTAAATAAATAACACACCTGAGCAATCTTGACGGTGGTTATGCACTGAACTACTAAAGGCGATACAGAATGTGATAACTGTAGATGAGAGGGAAAATATTATTTCAGATGTGTTTTACAGTAATCCATGGCAAATATAAGCTATCAGTTACCTCAAGAACAAAAGAAATAGTGCTATCAAGTTTGTCTCTCCCTTGAGAACCATGATGCAGGACCTCATGAAACCTTGAGCAAAGTTCATTGATTGACGAAAAAGTCGAAGTTTTCACTGAAAGTGACGAGTACAGTTTCAACATCAATGAAGCCAACTACACAGTAAGAGATGAGAAGAGAGACAAGAAGAAGATACCAGTCCATCGAAAGCCATTAGACAAGGATGTAGTAATCAAATGCAGCAAGTTCTTCTGTTGTTCAATAACGTCATCTACATCGGCCACTTTGATGGAAGATGTTAAGCAATTTAAAATTTTCTCTCGAGGAACTGAATTTTCTCCTTTATCATCCGAGTCTGCATAAAGTAATTCTGGTCATAATGCGATCAATAAAGCCTCACAAGGCAAGTTGATGAGCATAAATCTATGACCATATAGATACACACAAGTGACAGTAATAGATTGGGGGAAATCCTTCATTTGTTATTTTTTAGATTAATTTTGTCTTTCCTTAATGGATCAAGGAACTCATTCAGACTCTTCTGTAGTTGTAGTCTATTCAACATGAAGATAAAACTGACTGACTGAAAGTAGCAAGCAAATTTGTAGAAAATTTGATTGGAAGGAATGGAAGAACATGTTTTACGATAAAGTAGGAACCTGTTTTGGCGGCAACACCTCCCAGGGGTGCCTGCCCAGAATCAGCTGATTTGCAAGCCTCAAATAACAATGGGAAGACAATACGGAAGAATTGGGGACTGCCAAAGGCCTTTATAACCTGAAAACAAGCAAACAATGGAAGATAAGTGCAGGCCAGCCATTCTGTTTTAAATGCCACCATCCATATTTCAAGACCCAAGGAATCCAAGCAACAAATTAGGAACATTATTTGTTAACATTCTTTAGTTTTTTTGTTGTTAAGCTTTTTTAGACAACTTTTTTTTTTTTTTTTTTTTTTATGATTAAAACAGAAAAGAACATGCAGTAAGGTCCAGTTGAAGAGCATGCTTGAAATTCTAACAGCCATAGATGACACAAGTAATAACCAAAAAGAAACCAAATTCATGAACGAGTTAATGGGACCTCTATTAACAGAAACATTATGCACCTGCTCAAGACAAGTAAACGCTGCTTCTCGGAATTTCTTTACTTTCTTGGTGCAGGAAGAAGATACCAGGTTTACAATGGCATTGGGCAAGGCAGGATCGGAAGAAGAAATTAATTTGTGGCAAGCAGTTGAAATAGCACCCAGTGCATCTAATATGGTATCTTTTCCCTGTCAAAGCAAAGACAAAACAAACAAAGGTAATCAATCCCTGTCATTGCTAGTCAGATTTTTACCATTATTCTATTAAAATACCAGAATCCTCTTCATGCTATGTTCGTCAAAGTAAAATATATGCAAAGAATTCAAAGTTTCATCAAATAGTTTTCTTCAGATGAGACCTATTCCTGAAAATTATTTCTTTTAGGTAATAAAGTAAAATAATATAACTGTACCTCCCATATATGACCAGAAACTTCTTTCATAAGAGATTGAAGCAAGACTTGATGATAAGATGAAATGGACTCGCCCAAAACCTCACAAAGTTTGCAAATTGCTTGTGCTGACTACAAAATAGGAACAAACAAGCAGAATGAAAAAATGATAAAGGAAATCATTCAAATTAGAAAAATCAAGAAGGGAGCAAGAACATTACTTTCTTTTTACTGGTCCATGATGATGATGTAATTCCATTGCAGATGAGAGATACAATTTCTCCCAGATACAATTGCAGAGTAATACGTTCGCCACTAGTATTTTCTTCCCACAACTCCTCAAATAACCCAGAAACATGCTTATCATCTTCAAATCTAAACAAAAAAACAAAAAAACTTTTCAATCCCAGAGTAAATAGAACCTAAATGATTATCCTTTTGATCAGGTGTCCTAACTGATTCACTATGCGATGTTTAGGGATATGAATCAATAAAGCAACATGAAATACGGAAACAATTTTAAAGATTGAAGTTTAGCAAGTCTACTACAAAGAAGTTTCCTTCAAACCTGGAGACAAAAATAACTGGAATAACTGCTGCAAGATGACCGCTCAGAACGTCCGAGGCCATGGATGAATAGCTTTTCAGTAAAAGAGCGCAAGAAATTTGGTCATTCCTATCCCCTGTATGAAGAGATGTAGTATCTTCAACTAACTTCTGAACCTGAGATTGTGCTGAAAATTTCATAACAACTGCACAGGCAGCAGCAAAGGCACGTTTTGCTGCCACACTTTTTTCCTCCTTGACAACCGGAAACAACAACCTCAATAGCATGTTTGAATATGGCTTGATATCAGAACCAACCTTTTGAACCAATAAGGTCACAAAGTTGGCAACACCAACCCTGTTCAAGAAAGCAAAAAAAATTTAAAAATGAGATTTAACGATACCAGCAACAAATAGATAAGAAATTAGTGGCTTCGATGTCTTTGGAACAAAAGACGTTCGAAGGAAAAAAATTAAACCAAATAGAATGAAAGGAAAAATTCGAACTCCTCTTAAATAAAAGTTACGACAATTTGCATCATACAGACCTAGTGTTGAGGCCTACTCCAGACCGAATCAAATGAGCAAGGCGAGGAATCAATGAATTTAGTGATTCATCATCCACAACTTTTATGCACATGTCTAGAGTTTCCCACATAGGAGATCCCTTTGCAATTGAAATTCTGAGATTCTCAAGCTTGTCTGTTTGCACTCCAACATTTGCTGCATGCAACTGTAAAAATCAAAGAATTTAGTAACCCCTACACCACAAATCGGAAAGGTAAACGGAAAACTTAAACGATCCTATAATTTGTACACTCAACTTTAATCTTTACCCACTCAAATATTGTAATTGAACCATTACAAGTTTTCTTAATCTGATTTTTTTTTTTAATTTAATAAGAAACAACCACCAAAAAAAGAAGAGAAAATTGTGCATACACAACTTGTAATGGTTGGTTGTTTAATGATAGAACAAAATTGTTTCCCAGAGGAAGACCAAGATACGACATTGGAAAGACACCCACCTCACAACCCACCAGGTTAGTTCACTCTCATTTTAACGGGGTCACTGGTCAAGCCCAGAATCTGGCACTTACTTCTATTGATCTGGCTTTGAAGAAAGCAAAAATGTGATCCAAAATTAAAAAAGACTACTCTTCCCCAAACAAAAGAAAACTATTTCATCAGCTAATGGAAGAGGAGAGAGAATCTGTGGGACCCTACGTCGGTCGGAGAGGAGAATGAAGCATCTCTTATAAGGGTGTGGAAACCTCTCCCTAATAGACGTGTTTTAAAACCGTGAGGCTCACGGTGATATGTAACGGGTCAAAGCGGACAATATTTGCTAGTGGTGAGCTTGGACTATTACAGAATCACCTTTCCCTTACACCCACTTTATACCTTCAATGATCTTCCCTTCAACACATTTGGAAACCATTCAAATTAAAACATCTACCAAGACAGAAAAGGAAAGAAGAAAAAGGATTCTCTTGCCTAAAACCTCTCAAAGCTAAAATCATAGGCCAAAGAGAAACAAAGAATCTAACAAGGGACCAAACATCGCCAAAAGAACTCTCGCACCCTTTCGAAGTTAGATTCTTACCCTTATGACTTCCATTAATAAGGATGGAAAACTTAACCATCCTAACACAACTCCAAATCCAAGATCTCCATTATACCCAAAGCTCATCTTCTCAAGAATTTTATCCAAGAAAATTCATTCACATGATCGTAATCCTTTTCAAAATTTATCTTAAAGAAGATCCCTTCCTGATTCTGGCCTCTAATCCTCAATGGCTTCGTTGACTAATAGAACTTAATCCAAAATATACCTACCCACAGCCATAGTCGAGGGAAGAATTTTTTTCGTCTATTAGCTACTACTTACGCTAGAATCCGGTTAATACTAGTAATAGGACTGATGGACCTAAAATCAAACATTAATGCGAGAATTCATACATCTACAGAAATGAACTTTTACATCACAATTGATGTCAAACAAATTAACCAAACTAACCTCAATATAGTTGAGTCCCTGATCTTCAAGGCTAGATAAGCTTTCAAGCATGCAACAGACCAAATCAGATAATTGTGGACGAATAGCAGCTCCTGCACCCTGCAAATAATAATAATAATCATAAAAAAATAACAGCCTATGAAATGTTCAAGAATTGAAAAGGAAACAGAAAAGGAAGAAAACGTTAATCTAGGTCTTCGTTGTAATGGAGGAGGAATAGATGGAATTGGCCACGATGATTAATTTTTAATATTATGTTTTTTTTTCTTTCCATTTTTTTTTTTTTTTTTTACCAGAAACCCTTTTCATATAATTTCTTACAAATTAAAATTTGATATTCAACAATGTATATCATTTCACAATCATAACACCAATAGATGCTTTACTAAAGAGGAATTCAAAACAAAACCAACCTTTGCAAGCTTCATCACGACACCAATAGATGCTTTGCGAACACTATCAACTTTGCTCATCATTCCTTCTGAAAGCAGAAAAGGAAGAACGGTGTTCATTGCCTTACTAGCATCTGCCAGTTCCGTTAAGGAGACATCGCAGAGTCTTATTGTTAAAGAAGTAATGCCACGGCATAACTTGTCTCCAGAGTTTCGAACAGTCTCCTTAATGTCATCCATGGCTCGAAATGCTACTGACCACAACTTTTCCAGATGCTTCTCAACCTACATGAAAAAGAATAATATTATGTAAGCCATTTTTAATTAAAGAACAAAAGAAAAAGAAAAGAATGCTACATCTACATGCCTTAACATGATTAAACAAATTTGAGCACAGAAACAAACTTATGTTTAACTAAAGGGATGCTTACAACATGCAGATGATACGATAGTTACCTGACTAAACCTTCTTCCTTGTACAATGTCAGCAAGGGCAAGACAAGATGCTTCTCGTGACCGCCAAAGCCTAGATCCACTTTGTGTTATTAAATCAGTTACTATAAGATCAAAATTTTCATCAATCGTTTTCTTTGAGTCATCCACTAGAGATTTCCATATATGTGCCATTGCATCCTAAAAAATCACAAGAATAAATATTATTTTGTGCTAAACTAGTACAGATGAGAACTTAATGAAAAAAGAAGTGCACTGGTAGGACTAAGGAAATAACATATTCCAGAAAAATATTAACTTTCTTCTTGTAACTTTTTGCATAATTCATTGGTTGCATATGAAGTACCTGCACATTTTTGTCGGGATCGTATTGGTATCGAACAAGCCTTGGAATCAATGAATGCAAATAAGGCTTCAAGGCATCCTCAGCTTGCTTAGCTATCTTAGAGAACCCAAAGGCAGCACCTCTCTTGGAGTTTAAGGATACTTGGTGGTTTGCTAGATCCATAAACTTATAAATTAAGTCTGGTTGCCCCATCTCATTTGCCAAACTACAAAGTTCTTTATAGGTGCTTAGTTTTCCTCCACTGGGATTTTCACCTATTGCTTCTTGAAAAACTTCAGAATCTTCAACAAGCTGATTAATAAATATGTGAGCCTCTGATTCACACTATCAAAAATAGATACAAAAAGTACAGAGATCAATATTGACTTACTTTAATTGCTCTTTTTTTCTTTCCTGAACCAGTCAGAGTCCCCACAAGAGCATTTACCAAGTTCGTCTTCATTGATGAATTGCCCAATTCATACACGATGCTCATTCCTTGTGAAGCCAACTCCTGAACGAGTTCATTCTGCTCACCCAAAAGATTTAAGAAGGCTTCCTGCATTCAGATAAACGAACATATCTGTTAAATGTGAAATGGACAAGATGTTATAAACTCGTAAGATTCTATTTTTTTCAGTGTCGTAACACAAACTTGCAGTTCATAGGCTAGCAGTGGAATAATAATTCAATTGAAAAGCCAACAAAATCACCAAATTTAAATGTGGTAACAAGAAAATCAATGTGCAAACATCTTGAGCAAAAAAGAGACCCATTGATAACTCTCCAAAAGTAGAGTTATACCAAACCTTTTTGTAGTTAATTTTACACTTATACAAACAATTTTCCCATTAATTGCTCCATTTATCCTAATTAGTAAGCATGAAGTAGTCCATTGTGGTTCAACATGAAAAGAATATCAATTTGCATAAATCAAGCCTAATTGTACATTTAATCGAATTATTTGGTCAAATTTCAGAACATTTATACTAAATCATGATGTTGAAGCAAATCTGGAAACAACCTTGCTGGCAATCTAGAAACAAATTGCTGACTGAAGTAATACGGAATGAAAAATTTTCAATGCTAACATAAAAATTGTAATCCAAATCAGCACGCCAAGTGGGTCATTGACTACCCAATTAGGAACATCGTAGATGGACGATTTACTCATTTTCACACATTTCAGTCCCAAATGTAGTAAATTGAAAGGAATCTAAATTTTAATAAACGGTTATGATCAAAGCCGTCTAGCAAACAACTGAAAAAGAAAGAGTTCATTGAGAAAACAAGAAAAAAAATTGATGATTGATGTTTTTTTGTTTTTTTTAATGAATTATTTTCTCAGCTCTGTTTCACAGCCAATAGCATTTGAATCATAGGGGTGGGTGGATTGATAGTATTCCTTTTAAATACTGCTTATTAGACACAGACCTGAATTTGTGGAAGGATTAGCTGGATGGCTGGATGATTACCACAATACATTGCAAGTGATACGAGCCAGACTGCTCCCGCACAGCGTTCTTCTTTCCTCGTGCTGTATAAAAGATCATCAAATAGTTTTTTGGCAATAGAATCTCTAACCGCAGCATGAAAATTTTCACTGGTTTCATTCGCTCCTTCAACGTTGCACTTATATTTTAGCAAATATGAGTTCACATCTCCCCCAAGAAAGTTTGATGCAGAAGAAAGGGAAGCATAATTGGTTTTGAGGATCACATCAGCAGTCACAGGAACACCCCCCCATAGAAAGGACAAAGCCTCCCCAGCAGCAAAAAGAATATCTTCAACCTGAAATTTTTGGCAGTGCAGGAAGCACCAATGATGGCTTTAATCATGATAAGCTCAAAAAAATACGACCATGGATAAATTTTTCCCTAAAAGTTTTAGTTGGAACTTCAATTCACCTTGCACCGGCAAAGATGGAAAATTAAATCCAAGGCAACATTTAGAGATGCTGATGATGTTTCCTTAAAACATATGTGTCCAATGGATAATAGAATCTTCTGAATTGCATTAATATCATCACCCGACAATAGCTTGCTCAACTTGTCACGTAAAGTTGTCAAAACATCAACTGCATTCAAGTTTAATCAAATAATTTAGTTCATAAAAATAATTACAAATAACAAGACCCTCGAACTCCTAACTTAGATAACAAAGATTACCTGACTCAGAATTACTACAAAGTGGCGGCAATGGTATACGCAACCCTATATGACCGATGGCTTGCATTGCTACAGCGGGTACTGCTGCAGTCTCAGATTTAACGATGCCAACCAAGCACTTCAGGATATCCTCGAGCAATGTCTGGGTAATCTGTGGAAATCTAAAAGTTAATTGCTGCATGGCAAGTTCATCTCCCATCAATGAAACAAACTTTTCATTGATTAATAACAAACTGAAGGAGTATTTTGACACTCTTCTAGAATACAAGCCCAAGATACAAAGGTAACTTTACGCAACATGGCAAGAAAATAAACGGACGAAAATATTGATAGCAAACACTTACCACTGGTACTTTGGAAACACAATCTGCAGTAACAAATCCTAGGGCACATAGCACCCCGTGTTGAGTCTCAAACCTGCAGAATAAAATAATTCAAGAATGAAGCCAACATACAAAAGACAGAAATATGACATTTCTTTCCTTGATAATAGACAGAAACATGATTTTTAAATCTACATTTTCATCAAGTATTGTACCTTAAATTATGTATTCCATTAACTGAGGTCAATAGTTCTTCGATAAGAGCTAATGATGCAGATGTTGTCAGTGCAGAAGAAGCTATTCCAAGTAAGCGTGCTGCAGATTCACGAGTATCAATATCTATGTGACTAAGAAAGTTCTTTACCCAGGAAATCCTTGATGCATAATGTTTTGACATCACCTGCACAGAGTGACCTTACATCACCACAAGAACTTCAAGCAGAGGGGAACGGATGAATATCACTGAAGACAGTTTTAAGAAAAATCAAACCACCTCTGGCGAATAAGATCCAATGGTTATCAATGCCTTGAAAGCAGTCGAATGCAACTCAACAGATCCCTCATAAGCCATAGCGTGTTCTAGAAACTGACACATTGTTTCCACAGAAGACTCATCAATAGATGACGCTTCTGAAGAGTCATCTTGCTGCAACTCTGCCTCGAAGCATGATAGCAAAAATTTTATCATCGCAATGTATGTTGGAGATGGAAAAAGAAGCTGTTGTTCCCTCAACTCAGTTGAACGTAACAACATCGGCTGCTGCTTAACAATGTAATCTAGCATGACCCCAAATTTTGGATATTTAACATCATGAATTTGAGTTTTAGTTCGGCCTTCGCCTTTCACTCCAAAAAGGCCCTCAAGGGCCATTTCCCTAAAACAATGAAAGAGTAATTTAAGAAATTTGGTTCTATGCAACACACCTTTTGAGAGAATGGGAGAAGAAAGCAGCTAAGAGAAAGGAATGGAATAGATGATGATAACAAAAAAAATATGGAAAGACTATTTCATGGAACAATGTATCTTTTGTTTTCTTTTTTATAAGAGAGACAATTTTCATTATGTGAGAGAGAGAGAGAGAGAGAGAGAGAGAGAGAGAGAGAGAGTGCAAAGAGGAAAAAGAAAAAAAAAAAGGGAGAAAGGGAAAAAGGAATCTCCTCCCAAGCACTCGAGAATGGAGAATTACAGAAAGAACCTAATTCAAAATAAGGACATTCCAAGGGTGCATCAAAGAAGTTTGGTGAAATTTCAGGGAGAACATTCTTGCATGCAACACAATGTTTTTTTTTAAACTAGTGAGGAACTTTTCATTGAGAAAATGAAAAGAGACTAATGCTCAAAAGATACAAACTCTACAAACGAGTGAAAGCAATAAAAACGGCAAATTATAAAAAGAAAATAAAGACATTCCAATGTAAATATATATCATGTAGAGAAAATGGAACAAAAAATTTAGAAAGAGCACATTGAGAAAGGCTTGCAATATTATTATAAATATACAAAATATAAGATACCCACTCATTTTTGTACTCCATGATCTTTTCTAAAAAGTTAGCATTTTTTTTCTACCTACATGAGTGAGAGTGAGCAATCTATGCTCATTTGTAGCATCACACAACGTTGTCCTCAATTAATTACCATCCCATGTCAAGAAACTTAATCTTTCAAAAAGGAGATGTAAGGATACCTAACATCCAATTTGGAATCTGCTGCAGCAAGCATACAAATAAATCGACTTGGACAATGTTGTAAATGAAATAACTTTGTGGCCCATCTCACAGCACAGAACCGCACTTCACCTTCTTCCTGTTTAGCATTATGGAATTAGACATCAACTAAGAAGCAATGAGAAACTAATGACACTAGATCACAAGAAAGCAAGAAGGGAGTAAACAGTAGTTGTAAACTTATACCTCCTGAGAATTTTTAAGAAGAAGGGCCTCTAACTCTTTCAATACTGTAGTTGGAGCTTCCTGTGGATCAGATACGAAATAATGATATAATTTTTTTCTAATGAACCAGGAGGAAAAATGAAAGAATACAAGGGTAGCCAAAAACCAATCTCACAAAAAGGGAGTCAAACAAATGAAAATAGCTCCCACAAACTAAAATGAGATCTAGAAAGTAATTATAAAAAACCTTAGTGTAATAACCTCGTCAACGGAGCCAAATTGAACATAGAACCCAACAAGGAGCCAAACATCATTCGAGTTCCTACCAACCCCTCTAAAGGTCTTTTTTCTTTCCTCTCATAGACCCTAAATAGGCACACACTTGCCACAAAAACCTCTCTTTCTCTAAAAAGGGCAGATGGAGAAGGAATTTTTTGAGCATCACTCTACAACCTCTTTGTCTAGCAAGCTGGAAACCAAAAGCTTCAAGGAAACAACCCCAAACCATCCAAGGAGAGTTGCACCTCCAAAGGATATGGTAAAGGCCTTCTCCGCCTTTCAGGAAAGAATGCAACAAAACAAACCATACCAAACTAGGCATTTTTCTCAACAACTGATCCAAGATTGTTAACTCTTTTGTGAATGGCCTACTCACAAAAAATCTTACATTCTTTAGAATTTTCACCTTCCACGGGGACATAAGACAAACACGGTTGAGGAAGAGGGATTCACCAGACAACAAAAGAGCGAACTACGAGAAAAGCCTCAATGGGATTAAGGCTCTATAGATGAATATCTCTTCAATCAGGTCTACATTTAAACTCCCCAATCAAAGATAAGAAAGCTATAACATCCGTCATTTCCCTATCAAACAACGAACGACAGAACTCCAATGACAAAGAAGGAGAGCTCCCAAAAAGATATAGGACGTCTGCCATGGAATGATTCTCATAGAGGAAAAATTATATAAACGTGGAGACATAGAGAATAAGGGTCTATGTCCCAACCACTTATCGTCCAAGAAGTAAGTATCACTCCCATCACCCATTTTTGTGCAAGTAGTTGCATGCTAACACAATCTAAGGACTTGTTATTGCAAGACCAAAATCAGAAGATCCGTCTCATTCGACAACTTCAATATGCATGGCATCCGTCACCTCAAATTTTGTTTAGCCATATATGCCAAAAAACACAATCGAATCCAAATCCATGAAATCAAAACACAATGACCTCAAAAACTCAACAAAAAAGAAAAAAAAAAACATATTTGAATGGACTTCCCAAAGTGTGATTTTTCTTTTGGAACAACTTCAAATCTAAGCAGATATCAAACAAGTAACCACACATGGGTCAGGAATGCCAAGAAAAGACGAACAGTGATGGTCGGAGAAGATTTTGGCCATTCATGCATTGCCGCATAGGATAAAGAGCAGTGGCTTCAAGTGGCACGTGGGCAGCTTTGCTAGTCGGATTATGAGGTTCTTCAAATTGTAAGATGGATTTCCTCTTAGGCTGGGTGGTGACAAAAAAAAAAAAAAAAAAAAAAAAAAAAAAAAAAAAAAAAAAAAAAAAAAAAAAAAAAAAAAAAAAGAAGAATTGACAAAACTTGCAGCAACAATCGTGGGTTTAGGTGCAAATGGGACAGCAAGCTCAAAAAACCTAAGGTGGAAAACAGCAAGGGCCCTAAGCCTGAAGCCTAAAGGTCACGAAGCTCTAATTGCCCTAAGAAGAATCCCAAGTTCTTACCATGTTACTGTGAGGCCAAAATAAAAAAGAACCCTCTCGTGCTATTCATTAGAGCTCAATATATAATAATACACTTACAATAACGGATAAGAGATTGATAAACAAATACACAATAACAGAAATATTTATCAATATCTTAAAGCAGATGGACCAAATGTAGCAAACCTTATATGCAGCAGCAAGCGAATTGGTCACCTCTTGAACAACAAAACGAAGAGATGAGTCCTCCATTTTCAAAGCATCAAAAAGACGAATGGCCGTATCAATTTTATCTCTGTAATTAGTGGAAACGGAAATCAGACTTTACTTTCATGTTTTTGAAGATTTGTTCCAAACTGCATGGAAGAAGCCACAGAGTGGAACATAAATGAAATTCAGACCACCGAAGTATCAGACTGAAAGCCTATATAACCTGAATAGTTGGGGCATGCGCTGAGCAAGCAATCCAATTGCTTGAAAGGCAAATGTTTTTGTGTCTCTCGTAGTAGAATCTGGTAAAATGCGTGAATTACATTAATATAGATATGATCCTACTCCTACAATTTCGAATATTGGGAAGGTATAAAGACACAATAACATAAATATGAATGAAAACTTCATTAATATGGACCTGATGCTGATTTTGAATACCCGTCAAGTGACTTGAGAATTCCACCGAGTATCACTGGGCTCATAAGCTTAAGTTGATCACTGTTTGCCTGCAACATTTACTTATACGAATTAAATAGGGCAAAATACACATTACAAATAGAGAAGTAACGAAAAATAAGAGATGGTGACAGATTCCATTAAGAGGTGAGAAATAAGTCTCTTAAATAACTCATCTTACAGTCATAATTTTTTTCATCAATTTTACAGACTTAAAATCCTACAAGACGATAGATTTGTTTCTCAAGAACATAAAAAAGTACTGCCACAACGGATAACAGATCCATGTTTCACAACTTCAGATAGACGAGAGTTTTGTTTTTCTGAAATAAATTCCAACTACAAAGATTTCAAGAGAAAAAATCCTTACATGTTTAAATACCCATACAGTGAATTCCATACCCAACTGCTTCAACCTTGATGTGGTGCCATTCCCTACATATGAGATTTAGCACCCGAAGACAAAATGAGTAAATCAATAGTCTAGAACACAATTTCAAAGAGTGATAAATAACCAATAAAACATGAGATAAACTATTTTCACGAAATAGGAGGCCAAAAAAGTGAAAATGGAGGAAGTTTGGGGAATGTGCGGATTCAATGCTTCTGTTTGGGCTTTCAATGTAGCAATAGTGATTATGCTTGAAAATTTCTTGCTCCACTTCCTGGAGGTCATCCATTTTTCTTACCTTTGGCAGCCCGAATAAATGAAAAAAGATATTCTAATATTATTACCAAACGAGATGATTTAGAAAGAATAACAAATCAAAGATAGTTATCAAACCATATATGCAACCAAAAATGCACTGCAAGGTTGACGGGAAACTATTTGCTGCCGTTATTGACCGACAAAAAAGAGACATAAGTTTTCCTTTTAGGGCAATGCTCCCAGGCTTCACTCGAGACTCTAAAGGAGTATTTTCAGCGCCAGTAGAGCCTGCAGTTATAGGAACACATATTTGTAGCTGACTTTAGCGTATCAGAAAAAAAAAAATGTAAAGCAGAAAACCAGGCCAATATTTGTAAAATAAACTACAATCAGATAAAACTGTGCTAGGATAAACTATTCTTTTTATTGATTGGAAATCATGTTATCATCACAAAAATAAAAGAAATCATCTTGTATATTAGCATATTTTAAAATTTTCATTTACACTATCGATAAAGAAAAATAGATTTATTCAAATAGAGCTAATAAAGAGAGACAGGAGAACTTCAAGTTACTATAAGGAAAAAAAAAGACGGGAACATCTCTCCCACTTGTTTATTTATTTTGATAAGAAAGAGTGAGAAATACTCTAAAATATAGATGAAAATACAAGTGAAAATCAGGTAAGGTTCCTATCACCGAACAGAAAACCCTGCAAATGGGATTTTTTTTTTTCTTTTTCCTTCTCTAAGGGAAGCCTAAAAATGGGATTGGCACATAGCTGATTGTCTATTCTCGAACTTAGAAACACCCTCCTACATTTTTCTTCTCGCTGGAAAATTTATGTTCGTATTATGAAAGACCCTCATATCTTCCCACAAGAAGTCTCACATAAGCTTTATCCATCTAAATTTCAGGGGAGGAAGATTCTTTTTATTTTTATAGGGTGGAATTATGAAAGAGATAAAAAAATAAATTGAGACTCCACTTAACACAGAAGGAGTCGGGGCAAGGCTCTCATTTTTCAAAAGATATAAGCTTTCCTGTAATATATTTGTTTACCTCAAGGTTAGAAAGGAGTTTGCCAACAGAAAACCCAGGTACGAGATCCAAAGAAATTGTGGAGATAGGAGAAAATACAAGATTTGGAGGAAGACTACTCAACTTCAGCTCACTTTTCTTATATATTTATAAACCATGTCCTAATTCCATTCTTTATGAATAAATTTCACAAAAATAGAATGTCTCCATGTTGTTTTCTAACAATAATCAACATGCCTAAATTAGTTTATAAAAACTATAAAATACATATGCAACATCATGCATGACCACCATTCAAGAATATGAACAGTCACAATGGAGAAGGATGAGTAACAAATGGTCATTTGAAAGTACTAGCTGCAGCCATCAGTTAATTCCGTTGAATTGAATAAATAAATAAAGTTGTTTCGCTTACCGTTAAATAGTAAAAATAGCTTGTTTATAAGACGCTGATCATCTAAATTAGCAGTGGAAGCCTTCTTCTTCAGAAGAACCTCCCCTTTCTTAACAACTGGCTCGTGACTTTATGTAAGCAAACAGGGAAACAAATTCAGAAGAAACACAAAATACAAGGATTATAAAAGAATACTGATAAATAACTAGAGTAAAAATTGAGAATAAAATCTCTACCAAACTTTGACTCATTTTTTTTATCAGTTGTTTTGAACACTGTTTCTCAGTTCTAATAAAGAATAATTTGTTCTATTTGAATTGTATCCGGAAGGTAAAAAGGTGAGTTTTTTTTTTTTTTTTTTTTTTCTATCGAGATTTGGTTTGTTCTGTTGTACTATTCAGTAGCTCTAGGAGTCCAGGTCTCGGCATTTCTATCTACGAGCATCATTTTTACTAGCATTGCCATGTCAACAGAGATAGTTCCAACACACATTTTGGATGGTATTTGGTTGGAACCAATTATTAGGACGAGCGGCTAAGCAATAATTCCGTGCGGATCAAAGCTCACAACATCTATTTTATCTCTAAGATGAATCCAATTTTCCACCTCTCTACCAAAAAGATTTCTTCTAAGACCTAAAACCCATTTAAAGCTCTCTTTGCTCCAACAATGCCGATCACCAATTTCCTTTTATTTGATTATTTTCCCATTTTGGAGATTGAATCTTAAGAAATATGGGAAATGAGCTGTTACTTACGATGTCAAACCCTGCGGAAAATATGGGGAAACAAATGCATACCTGTCTACACTAGCGATCATATATATGGGATAAACAAGCTCTGCAGCTGGCTCCATAACTTCTAGAACATTCAAAATGCCCAACTGTTGGAAAAAAGATCATAAGATACCTTAGCTTCCTCAATAAGTAGCAAAAAAATCTGGAAATTATTCACATTGCTAGTAGGCAAATGTGGTAAAAGAGCATAAATAGATGCAAAGGTAGCCACGTAATTTCCCATTATGACAATAGGAATAACCATTCAAGTCAAGTTGTCATTTAGACTAAACCACCTTTCTCAATAGTAGTACATCACTGTTCAAAGGATTTTTTCCAGTAACACGTTTGGTTTGAGCAATTGAAAGTCCAGGCGGGCATCCATCACTATAAAAAATCATAAAGCATAAATTTTATGTAATATTTCATCAGACAGAAGTATTTAGATGAATAAATATACAATGTTAAGTCAAAAAATTCCAAACCTTTCAGAGTAAGGTTGATACAAAATTGTGTGAAGGAAAAACTCAAGGACCAGCAATTGATTCTGAGACGTATTCAGGGATCTATATTTAGCGGCAACTTCATCGTCAATTTCACGAGAGTGACATTCACCAATCACCTGAAAAAAGGCCATAAACCTTGCTCAAGAGCAGAAACTTCTCTGGGGGAGGCTGACTGCATACGGCAGCTTGTTTCTCTCCCCAATAAGAAGCAATATGAAAACAAACTAATCCAAGTTTTATCCCAACATATAGGAGTTCAGACTTCTTTTCTTTCTTTTTCTTTTTTTTTTTTTTTTCCCTCTTGACAAGGAACGAGATATCTAAGATAACAAGAGCAAGTATGTACAAAAAGTAATCGGATTAGGAGTCCTAAAATGATTTTCATAAAAAGGCATCCAGTCCTGCATAGTCGTGAAGAAACTCCTTAATCAAAAAAATAGAATCACAAAAACCAGTTACATGGTTTTTTATCCAAACTTCAGCCATATCTTTCTCTCGTTAAAAAATATGTTATTCTTAACCTTCCATATGATCCAAATTATACCCAAAAAACTACAAGTAAATATTGTTTTATGCATCTTGTTATGTGAATTATAAATTTATGCCACACGGGGCCTAAGACAAGGAGACCCACTATCCCCTTTTCTCTTCATCATGGTAATGGACTGTCTCAGTCGCCTACTGACAAAGGCAAAATACGAAGGGCAGATCAAAGGTTTTCAAATTGGTAATGAAGGCTTGAGCATAAACCACCTTCAGTTCTCAGATGACACAATCCTCTTTTCCGATTTGGTTAATGCCTCTTCCATAAAAAATATGATTGAGACGGTAAAAACCTTCGAAGGATTCTCTGGACAAAATATCAATCTCCAAAAAACAGAGATCATGGGCATCAATATTAGCACAGAGATCATTGAAGAATTTGCTTGCAGATATGGTTGTAAAAAGGGAGAATGGCCGAATGTGTACCTAGGACTGCCTCTAAAAGGAAATCACAAATCCTTTTCTTTCTGGAAGATTATTATTGAGAAAATAGAAAGAAGGTTGTCAACATGGTCATCACATTATACTATATGTCTCTATTTGAAATGCCACAAAAAGTGGCCGCGAATATAGAAAGGCTTTTCAGAAATTACTTGTGGAAAGATAGTGCACACCTTGTTCGTTGGATTATTATAAACCTCCCAACAAAAAAGGGAGGTCTCGGTCTTCTCTCGATAAGGAAGAAGAACACAGCTCTCCTCGCCAAATGGATATGGAGATATCATCACGAAGAAAAAGCCTTATGGCAAAATCTTATAAAGGCTAAATATACTCCTACATTAAACAAAGATCACCTCCCTCCATCTTCTACAAAAGGGCCTTGGAAGTACATAAAGAAACATCAAAATCTCATCACCCACCGAACTCGCCATAAGGTGGGGAATGGGGGAAGCACATCATTTTGGACTAACCCATGGATTGAAAACACCACGCTAGCTTTGAAGTATCCACTTTTGTACAGGCTTTCTCACAACAAAAAAGCCACGATTAAAGAAATGTGGAATGTTGTCAACAAATTTTGGGACTTGAAGCTTGGGAGGAATCTAAAGGATAATGAAGCAACAGAGTGGGCTGAATTAAGCCTTGACCTTGCCCCTGTGGTATTGTCAAACAAAGAAGACTCACTAACTTGGCTCCCCAGTGCAGACAGGGTCTTTTCTACAAAATTCTTGATGATGGTTATGGGGAAAAAAGTAGAAGCAATAAATCCCACGCTAGCAAAGACAATATGGAAAGGACATCAACCTAAAAAGGTGAAGTTCTTCCTTTGGGAAATAGCGCATAAAGCCATCAGCCTTACATCACTCTCTCTCCAAATTGGTGTCCACTATGCAAGAAAGCAAACGAATCACAAAGTCACTTGTTTATGGAATGCACATACACTCAAAATTTCTGGACAACGATTCTCAATATATTCGGATGGCATCTCACATTTCCTAGGGAGGTAAAGGATTTTTTGGATATGGCCTTAACGTACCACCCTTTCAAGAACGCAAAAGCCCTATTATGGAAAAACCTCATCATGGCTTTCTTTTGGAATCTGTGGAAAGAAAAAAATTAGAGAATATTTGCAAAAACGACACAGACCTACACAAACTTTTCGACAATGTTGTTTACCAAGCTATATCTTGGTATAAACTGTCTAATATTTTTACTTCCTATAGTTATACCTCCTTCATTGCAAATTGGGAAGGTCTTTTGTAAACATCATGGATTGTACATCCCTCTTGTAAATTTCACTCATCAATGAAATTGTCTCTTATCAAAAAAAAAAAAAAAAAAAAAAAAAAAAAAAAAAAAAAAAAAAAAAAAAAAAATTATAACGATATCGATAACCTAACAAGAACTATATTTGAACACAAAAATAAGAATGAAAAAGTAAATCAAACCAGTTTTCGGCAATAAAAGACATTTTTTTTAAAATTGAAAATGAGGGGAAAAATTATAAATCAAAATATTGTAAGGTATAAATGTCAGTCAAGAGATCATCTTATTAATATAAAAAAACAGTAAGATACATTTAAAGATAACAAATAAATAAATGATCACAGTATCTTGCTACAAACCCAAAGGTATCCAAAGAATAGTTCACCTTAGTGACGATTCTCAAAATAATATCTTGATGCTGAGAAGGTAGCTTTGAAATATTTGCCAAAACCATAGGGGACATGTGCACCTTTTCCTGTGGAAGAAATGTCAGGGACTCCGTAGCGCAACTCATTGTCCCAAGTTTACCGAATTAACACAATAAAAACCTAAGTGCCAAATGGACGAGATAGATGCATACACCTTTGGATCTAGACGATCGAACGCCATCTCAATGTACACAATGCAGAAATTCCTGACCATGGAATTAGAATTAGCATCCAAATATAGGTTCCACAACTCCAACAGTGGCAAACCAATATGAGACTGGTGCTTCACTCTCTTATTAACGTGACTCAAGATCTCGAGAACCTATTCATGTTCAATAAGAAGAAAGGACGTTGTTACACAAATGACAATCAAGGAGCATATGATATCAAATGAACAATAGCTAACTCCTTGGGATGTTAGGTTCACTAAGTTAGTAAATGTTGTTTATATTGTTTCTACTCTTTTTAAGAACCAAGTTTCATTTCCGTCAAGTTAAGAAGAAGGACGACAGCCATAAGTCCTAAAAGAAGCTAAATTAAAAGGAAATTACATATTTCTATAATTGTGCCACAGATTTCAAGATTAAAGCTAGAAATCAGTCCTACACAACAATGTAATTAATTCTACTGTTTCTTTCCACATAAGCAGCCGATTTTCATATCTACACAAGCATGTGTCGTTACTATAAATAAGAAACTACAAGGAGCACATACATGGCCAAAGAAGTCTAAACTGAAGATGATTTATGGGAAGAGGAACACAAGGATACTCAATATTCCAATCAAAACAGCATAGTTAAATTTGTAACGCATAAATCTAGGAAAACTCTGAAATATTTGAACAAAGACCGCTATTTTAAGAGCCAACAAAATCTGTTCACCATAACTGAAAGTAGCAGTACTTGTAGAAAGTGAGCAACAAGACAACCATGTACAAGCGTCATCGAAGCAAGCCCACCTCCCAAGCTCGGCTCTATATCCCACTCTCTCTCCCTGCTTGGTCGAGGGGTGCGGGTGTACGTCCATTTCAATCCAATGAGAGACGCAAGGCGGCAACACACCTCGCTCGGCATGGATTAACACGCTGGAAGGTTGAGGGACCGCATGCTTTGGCACTTCAGCCCCCCACCCACGTCCTTACCCATGCCTAAGGCCTCTAGCACCTGCCTCGAACGAGGTTCACGTCATGCACCCATGGCACTCAGCCTTACCCCACCATCTGCATTCCACCGCCACATCCCCCACCCTCCACAGAACTCCAGCCACCCACCCATGTGCATTGCATTGTGTTTGGGGTGTGGTTGCAGGGCCACAAGGGTATAGCCACGCCTCAATTGAAACTAGCACTACTTATACTTCTTCCCAAGCTCGTTTCATAATAAGAATCCAAAATTCTGAAAAATACTTAACCTGGTTTATCAAAACTTCTGACATTTAAGGGACTCATATTTACAATCCATTTGTGTCAGGCTAATCCGAAAATAAAAAATAAATCGTTTGAAATAAATTCATAGCACTCACTAGCCTGAAGGAGAGTTGAGAATGTGAAGATTGAAGGCACATTATTTAAAAGAATATGATGTATACAAAAAATTCAATGAAAATTCATCATAATACATGCCAACTAAATAGCTCCCTATCTAATGCCAGTGCATAACGCGAGAAAAAGAATCAACTATGTATCACACCACACGCTTATAACTCATAGGAACGTTCTCAAGCAGTTGATACAAAACGATAATCAGAATAAGATCATATTCGACAACACAAACTTCATAATTGAGCTCAAGCCAGCAACTGAAAACAGATAAATTTTCCCGAGAAAAAGCTACGATAACCAATTTACAATACCTTGTTGCGGACGGAGGTAGCCTGCGAGGAGAGGGATGAAATCGTGAGGGGAAGAACTTTGGATAGAAGGGATTGAAGATTGGAGTCGTCGCATAGAGCCAAGCGCGTCAGAATTCGATCTAGCATTTCTTCCGTCTGCAAATCGGATTTTGAAGTCGATGATGATTCCGCCATTTCACAAGATTTTTTAGCTCCTCGTGCACTGAAAAGTTAAAAGAAACAACGCGCGAAACGTCAGGCGGTTGAAAGGAAATGGAAGATTGAAGACAGACGAAGCTAACACAGAGAAACAAGACCTTGTTTCTTTTTCTTTTTCTTTTTCTTTTTCTGTTTTATATTTTCGCTGGTATTTTCTGTGGGTAGTGTGAGATTTTTCTTGAGGACAAAGCTATGTCTTTGCGTATCTACAACTTCATCCAACTCTTCAATATTAATCTTTTCATATCTGATCAAAATGTTGATTTAATTTAAATTTTTATTCTAAACAAATATTTATTTTTTTATTATCAATCCAACGAATACTAAAAATCTCCGAAATTCTTAAAACACCGAATTCTTCTACAGATTAGATATATTTTCAAAATCATAAGAATTTGAAGATCGAAATCTCCTTTGAAAAATAATTAAAGGAGAGAAAAAAAGATTATTAAAAACTATGATATAATAAATTAAATAATTTACCTATATTTAAAATATGACAGATAATAGAACTTTAAAGGTAACGGAAAATAATTATGCTGCGCAAAGGTATACAAATAGATAATTTATTAATAATAAAGATGCAGCGGGAAAAATAACCTCCAATATGTACAATTTCTATTATTCATTATAATTATAATTTTCCGAAGGTTTTGGGCCTTTGGACTCGTAGCTATTAACGCCCACAAATGTGACATCGTGGGCCTAAAGCCCATTTCTGCTTCCAAACTGAAAACTAGCCATAAATGTGTGATTTTGGCCCAATTAACGCTAGCTTTGACTTCTGCAATTGTCAATTTTACCCCTGCGAGATCTTTCAATATGTGGGGGTATTTTAGTCAAAGTATAGAATTTTGATTTGATCATCTTTTTAATTAGTCAATGTGTGACACCCTCCTAACCATCCTCAACATATTTTGCTGTTTTTCAAAATGTACTATGATTCTTAACTTTTTTGTAATAAGTCGTAACCTCAGAGATATTGTGTATTTAATTTGACAAACTTTTTTGTAATTAGTATTTTGGTTAATAGACAGCTTAAACCTGAAAATTATTAAGTCCTCAAACAATGGTCTAGAGAATGACAGAAATAAGTAAATAAAGTGGTGCCACTAGCAGTACATATAAATGCACAAAAGAGGGTAGAGAATCCTAAATAACGCCTATAATCTAACCGTGTGTATTAATACTTGAACGCCCAGTAAAAAGACCCACACTAATGTAAAATTAAAATCCGTAAAAATGAAATTAAGAAATAAACAAAAGTAAGAAAACACAATCATTCAGTACAGAGAAAAATGCAGGCAGAGGCAATACCAACTAACACGAAGAAAAACTCATTAAACTTGAAGTGAAGCGATAGCGAAACTGAGCCCGAAACCTCCTTGTCACTATCAGCAGCGTCGTTTTGGGGATTGTCGAAGTTGGAAGGGACAATGGTGTCAGGAGCAGATTCGGTTTGGTCGCCGGTGTCGGGAACTACAGGAGCCGGAGCTTCGTCTCTCATGCTCTTCGGGAGGCCCTGTCCATGAGTGACGTTTATTTTGAATTGTTGCCCATTTTGACATTGCTCTCCGTCGTAGTTGCCGGAGAAGAAATAGTTGGTCCCTTCTTTTAGCAGTGGGACGGCCACCGTCACGGCGTATGGAGTGGTCGCCGACGGGTCAGCAGCAGACCATTCTGTCGTGTCATCTTCCGATGCGTCGTCGTAGTCGCATAGCTTGTATGTGGTGAAGTTGTACGTAAGCACAACCGAGTGATTGTTGTCAGTGTTAAAAACTGCAAAATGAACATCACAACGATCTCTATAATTATTTTCAGCCCTGAAATTCCATAAATTTTCAGTTGATCCAGCATAATATTACATATTCCAAGTGCATTCCTAAACAGTGTATATCGAAGCTAATAAGTTAATAATTTAAGTATAAACTCCCGAAGAAAAGGTCAAATATATGAACCCTTCATCGTACACCTAGTTAACTGTTAAAAAAAATTATAGGAAATTAACGACTAATTTAATAACCAGTAAAAGTTTTACGGTCTTCAAAGTTTACAGCTTTACAAGAAGGCGGCACATGGATGATATGTCTATCACATGCATAAACACTACCGACGCTTCTCTTAACAACCAACACGTGTTACAAGTTACATTATCAAGAATCACAGTTGCGTGCATGGTGGAAAGTCTTCTAAAAAAGAGACGGAGAAAGAAGTAAACACACAAGGCAGTAGGCACCGGCATGTTCGTTTAGCTGTCAAAATCATTATCCAAAAGAAACAACATGGGGTACGCACGGTTGGTGCCTTTTATATTATATATACATATACATATTTATTTATTTATTTATTTTGGCTGGATAATGAGTTATTTCTTGAACTTTCTCCTTTCAATCGTTTACTATCCGAAGCTTACCAAAAAAAAAAAAAAAAAACCAATGAAAACAGTGAAGACTCCACTTACCATTTCAATTTTAAAACATGTTAAATTATAAATCATTTGTAATTTATTTGGTATTTAAAATTTTAGAAGCGTTCTTTCACATTTTCAATCTTCTGTTTAATGGTTTAGAAAAAATCAAATTTAAAAAATAATTGATTTAGTAAATATAAAGTTAAAAGTGGATGAAACTCTAGATTTTTATTTTCATTTGTGATTTTTTTAAGAATGGAAAGACTAAATTTATAGTTTAACTTTTACGAAATTACATTCAAAACTCGACCTTACTAACTAAAATTGGTTGGTTCAACATGATTTAAACATTATAATGTATTGGAATAATGCTAATAATAGAACTCATTATCACATTATTATTGTTCTTCTGTAATATTGTATTACGTGAGGGGCAAGGATTCAAACTGTGATTGAGAGCCGCTAAATATAGTATCAATGTAATATGAGTTAGGTTAAAGCGAGACAAAGTCGAGTTTGTTCGATATTGTCATTTAACTAGGTAACAGCTCTCGATTCATTTAGAAAAATACACAAAAATTCGAGAGATCGACGGAAACACCAAAATATAGCAAGCAGATGGCTCACACATTTTCAGGAAAACGATAAAAACAAACTAAAACAGGAGAAATTTACAATTCAAAACCAAAAGATGCTAAACTTGAACGAGCAGACTGATAAAATCGAAGACGGAAATCAAATCACTTGAAGCGTATGAGTTTTTAGAAAACGGAAGAGAGAGATCCGAAATATTGAGTTTGCGAAGCGATCAATCAAAAATCAAAATCAAAATTCGAAATCTCAAGAGTTCGCGAAACGATCACTCGAAAATCAAATTCAGGAATCAATAGAGAGAGCGAGCAAAGAATAGCGGAACAGAGCTTAGTGAAAACAGAGAATCAGAGCTTACTTAGAAAATCGCCGAGGCTGAAGTTCTTGCCGACCGTCCATTTTTTATAATCGACGGCAGGTTTCTCCAATTTGTCGAACCAGCCGAGGGAATCTCCGACGGTGTAGTTCTTGTAGGCGTGAACGGCGGATCGACCGGAAAGGGAGAGGAAAAGGAGGAGGACAAGGAAGGCAGGTGAAAGAAGATCGGCTCTGTACTTCCTCTGTTCCATTAATTCTTCTAGGGATTCGTGAATTGGAAGCGAACTAGAACCACCGAGACATATTTTGGCTCTGCAGGAGGGATATATGTAGTCCAGTGAACAAAGGCAGGCTTCTTCTCTTGTGCTTCCAGCTATATACTCTTTTGGTCCATTTTCTAATATACCCTTCCATTTCCCCTCTAATTACTCTAAACTCCACCATAGCTTCTGGTAAATTGCAAAAGATGCCATAATCTCAAACCAAATTTTGCTGAATATCTTATAATTTTAAATATTAATGTGATTGCCACATTCATTTTTACCCCACAAATAATTTTTTTAATTATTAGTGAAACAATATTTTTTCAATAAAATATTAAATTATATATGCAAAGAGATGGAAAATGAAGACAAGAAATAAAGCAATAAGAGAAGGTGTCGGTTAATCAAAGTCCAGATATTAAGTGGAATGTCAAACTCTGATTATGTCCCTTAATTAGATCCTTAATTTTTTAATTAGAAGACTTCCCGCTCCAACCACTGCCATAATTTGGGCAGTTCAATTATTTATTTATTTTGTTATTTAAAAAATTATTGAAAATTGTCTAATTAATGATAAATCCTACATGATTGATATGTGTGTTTTATTATTAGATCCCTAAAATTTCAACATAATTTATTATGTTTCAATATATTTTAATTTAATGTCAATATATTATTTAAATGGCTAAATTTTGTGGGCAAACGTTAAAAAAAAAAAAAAAAAAAAAAAAAAAAAAAAAAAAAAAAAAAAAAAAAAAAAAAATTGAAATTTTAGAAATTTACTGTTTAACACACCTGCTTAGAGGAACCGGCGGGCCGCACAGAGCAAGGGCCGCAAGCTCTCCCGCTTTCATGATTCCGCCATATTCCCCGCCTTAATGTTACAGTTTTGTATTCGAAGCATTAGATTTCACTTTGCTCAAATCGCTCGATTCCAATTCAGAAACTACGTTCGAAGTACAGAGCCAAATTCTTCCGTTCACATCAACCTCCTCACCCTGTGCTTCAACTCTCAATCGCTTCGTCAAACCAAAGAAGTCCACGCCATTTGCCTTCTCAATGGCTTGCTTCCTCATAGTGTATCACTCTGTGCTTCCCTTATTCTTAATTACGCCAAGTTTCAACACCCAGAATCGTTCTGTACTCTGTTCCATCAAACTGTCCAGAATTGTCGTACTACGTTCCTGTGGAATACCTTGATTCGCGCTCACTCCATTGCTGGGAATGGGACGCTTGATGGGTTGGAGACGTATAACAGGATGGTTCGATTCGGTGTTCAACTCGATGACCATACATTTCCTTTTGTTCTCAAGATATGTTCTGATTCGCTTGATATTTGCAAAGGTATGGAGGTTCATGGAGTTGTGTTTAAGTTGGGTTTTGATTCAGATGTCTATGTTGGCAATACGCTGTTGATGCTGTATGGGAATTGTGGGTTCTTAAATGGTGCTAAAAAGGTGTTCGATGAAATGTCTGAGAGAGATGTCGTCTCGTGGAATACAGTTATTGGGCTCCTTTCAGTTAATGGGGATTATAGGGAGGCTCGTAATTATTACTTTTGGATGACTTTGAGGTCCGGAATTCAACCAAATTTGGTGAGTGTTATTAGTCTTTTACCGATTTCTGCTGGCCTTGAAGATGAGGAGATGACAAGACGAATTCATTGTTACATTGTGAAAGTTGGTTTGGATTCTTTGGTAACCTCTTGCAATGCACTTGTCGATGCATATGGGAAATGTGGGAGTGTGAAAGCTTCATGGCAAGTTTTTGATGAGATAATTGAGAAGAATGAAGTTTCATGGAATTCAATAATCAATGGTCTAGCTTTTAAGGGTCATTTCTGGGATGCCTTGGAAGTTTTTAGGATGATGATCGATGCAGGAACTAAACCGAACTCGGTCACCATTTCGAGCATTCTACCTGTGTTTGTTGAGCTTGAATGTTTCAAAGCAGGAAAAGAAATTCATGGGTTCAGTATGAGAATGGGAACAGAAACTGATCTTTTCATTGCAAATTCCCTGATCGATATGTATGCCAAGTCTGGTCATTTAACTGAGGCATCTAGCATATTCCACAACATGGATGGAAGGAATATAGTTTCTTGGAACGCTATGATCGCTAATTATGCTCTAAATGGGGTCGCGTTGGAAGCAATAAGATTTGTAATACTATTGCAAGAGAGTGGAGAACGCCCAAATGCAGTGACCTTTACCAATGTTCTTCCTGCTTGTGCACGTTTGGGTCACCTTGGTCCTGGCAAAGAAATACATGCCATGGGCGTTCGTTTAGGACTAACATCTGATTTGTTCGTAACCAATGCTCTGACCGACATGTATGCGAAGTGTGGTTGCTTTCGTTCTGCTCGAAATGTCTTCAACACGTCCCATAAAGATGAAGTTTCTTACAACATATTAATTACGGGATATTCTGAAACAAACGATTGCTTGGAGTCTCTGAATTTGTTCTCAGAAATGAGGCTGCTTGGTAAAAAGCCTGATGTCGTTTCCTTTATGGGTGTCTTATCAGCTTGTGCAAACCTAGCTGCAGTCAAGCAAGGTAAAGAGATTCATGGTGTAGCATTAAGAAATCATCTTAACTCTCATCTATTTGTCTCAAACTCCCTTTTGGACTTTTATACAAAATGTGGAAGAATTGATCTTGCTTGTAAGATCTTCAATCAAATTCTATTCAAAGATGTAGCATCTTGGAATACTATGATTTTAGGGTATGGAATGATAGGAGAGTTGGAAACTGCAATTAATATGTTTGAAGCAATGAGGGATGATAAAGTGCAATATGATGTAGTTTCATATATTGCAGTTCTGTCAGCTTGTAGTCATGGAGGACTAGTTGAACGTGGTTGCCAATACTTCAGCGAGATGTTAGCTCAACATCTTGAACCCACTGAAATGCACTATACATGTCTGGTTGATCTACTCGGTCGTGCTGGTTTCGTAGAAGAGGCAGCAGAGCTGATTCGGCGACTACCGATAGCGCCCGATTCAAATATTTGGGGAGCTCTACTTGGTGCTTGTCGAATTTACGGAAACATTGACCTAGGGTGTAAGGCAGCAGAGCATTTATTTGAGCTAAAGCCTCAGCACTGTGGATACTACATTCTTCTTTCAAACATGTATGCAGAAACAGGAAGATGGGATGACGTAAACAGGATTAGGGAACTTATGAAGTCTAGAGGAGCGAAAAAGAGCCCTGGCTGTAGTTGGGTTCAGATTCATGACCAGCTGCATGCTTTTGTGGTTGATGATCGAGCAGAGGGATTTGAATCAGGTGGTTTTCTAGCAGAATTCGTTTGATCTGATATGTTATTACAATGTCAAATTCATTATAAACAAACAGTTTAGTCTGCGTTCAATCGGTTTGGATACACCAGGTTTGTAGTGTCCATGAAATAGAATTTTATTTATTTCATCTCATTACAATTCAATATGAATGGATGAGGTTACAGACATGTTATTGTTAAAGGGAAAAAAATAAGAAAGAATGTAATTAATGATCAACCCCATCGATTGCGGAGAGGTTATGTGAGAAGCCACTCTTCCTGCAACTGTGAAAGCCTATAGTTTGGGAGGAGGAAGCAGCCACTTTTGGGCCTGCACGTAATCAAGGTTGATGAAGGGTTTCGCTTGTGCTTCACTCAGCTGTTTGCTGAATTTTACACGCTTGCTCGTCTCCGCTCCCGGCCCCGAACACTTAAATTCTCCGAAGAAAACTGTCTTGTCAAAAGCCGGGTTGTTCATGTCGTCCCAGCCTTCGGGATGAAGGATGTCAGCAATGGTGGTGTAGGCAAACACAACTCTGGACCAGGGCCTCCAAGATCTTCCCAAATAAGTGTTTGGCCCGCCGGTGCCTGTAATGCTGCAATGCGCAAACACATACCCACTCGGGTCGTCTTCCTTTTCTCTTGAATGCGCTGCAATCACTCCCAATCCCCCGACTCCCAACACATTCAGCTGACTGTTCAAATACAGGGCCGTTGCCTTCCCGAAGATGAAGTCCACGGTGCCTTGAATGAAGCAATCCTTGTACACATGCAACCCGTCGTCGTCGCACAGGGTGTCTTGAAACCCTATGAATTTGCAGTTGTAAATTGCGGCTTTATTCCCTCTGATTCTCGCCGCCAATGCCGGACCTCCTTTTCTCGCATCCGGTCTTGGAGAAGTGTTCTGATTTTATTCAAAAATTGATCAGAAAACGACACCCAATTAACCCTAAAACGCATTTAATTGACAAA
>NW_019272025.1:5705901-5725901 GCF_002738345.1 Cucurbita maxima | reverse complement strand
GTTAGGAGAGCCATAAAGGGTAATGAATGGCTTATTCCTATCGATCGTAACCTTCTCTTTATAAACCCCTCCTCCAATCCAAATCACGACGCGCTTGGTGTTACCAACAGGAACGCTGGCAATGGCTTTGGTGATAGTCTTGAAATCTCCACTTCCGTCGGCCCTTACTTTGACGACGGTGGAGCTTTCTTCAGCGGCCACAAGGGCTGGATCAAGATCCGCCTTGCGGGCCGCTAAGGGCTTCACATGTTCCGAAAACCAAGATTCTAATCGCGACTTTTCTGCCGGAACCTCTGATGTAGCACAGGAGATGGGTGCAAAAGCTGCTAGGAAGACCACCAATGTTGTGAGAGCAATATTCATATTTAAGTTATTTATTTTATTTTTTAAATAAGGATGGGTGGATGAGTACGTTGGGATTATATAGAATGAGGGGCCCCACTGTGAACCATAAGAATCTACGTAACATTTGGAGTGGTTTTACCTTTCGTGGACGACTATTTCCTCCAAACAAAAATCTAATTTTAAAACAACATTTTATTTTCTTCGAAATAAAAGGCTCTTTTTTTTTTTTTTTAATAAAAAACTATTTTTTTTCTCCCGAAATAATAGGCTCGTAGAAGAGCCCTTGAACTTTCTTTAAAAAAAAAAAAAAAAATGAAGAAAATGGGTAAGATTTTGTTCATATTAAAAGGCACTAGAAACTTATATTATCCTCATGGTCCCATCATATTGTATTTTCGGCCCATACTTAAGATCCAACACGGCCCAATAAGAAAGGGGAATAGGCCCAAACTATACTAATTATAACGGCCGACTTGAAGGGCCCGGCCCAACAGTCGTCTCCAAAATTTTCTTCCTCTCTCTGTTTACCAGTGTTGGAGGAGTTTTGGCGGTAAGGAAGATTTGATGGCGCGTCGAGCTGTTGTTCCTCAACGACAACTACGAATCAGAGGTGTGTTTCTCGAGAGCTACGTTTTTCTTTCAATTTCGAAATTGTAAGATTACTCGGTTGGAACGTTTTTCTGTGAACTTGTCATAATTCCTGTTTTTGGTGGATTAATTTTAGAATCTTAATGTGCGGGACTTTGCTTGATTCCAGTTATTTTCTCATTGTTAGGGCTTTGTTCTTGTTCCCTGAGTTCTTATAACTGATTTTGAAATTCCATTGAATTCTTAACTTATCATTCGAGTACTTTGATGGAGCAGATGGCAGCAATGAATTGGCCGTAGTTGAATACATGGATGAGAGGTATAAGTTTGTCTTTGATACTCATGTCACCTTGTTTTCTCGAACCTTACATATGCATATGTCTCACTTAGCTTGAATGCACTCTCTTTGCGTATGCCTCGGGTGTTAACCTCGAAAGTCGGAGTTCCATAGGGAATTTGACGAGCTTTCATATTTCATAAAAACCCCATGCCCAAATTCCCTATGGAACCCTGACTTTTGCGGTTAAGGCACGGGGCCGTACTCGGCCCTTCAACCAGCTTATCTATGACGCTTATGTCTACTACTCGTTGTCCCTATGTTTCTTATGTCTTGTTTTCTATTCAATGCACACGTTATATGGTGTGTTAGATGTGTTGTCCCTATTTTGCTTATGTCTCATTTCCTCTTCCATGCACACGTTATATGGTTTGTTGGATGATGCACCGTCTCTGTTGGTCGCATCATGACACTTTAGAACCACATGCCCAAATTCTCTCTGGAACCTCGACTTTCGAGGTTAAGGCCCAGGGACCTACCCGTCCCTTCAACAAGCGTATCTTTGACACTCATGTCTATTACTCGTTGTCCCTATCTTGCTTATGCCTCGTTTTCTATTTATATGGTGCATTGGATGCATTGTCCCTATCTTGCTTATGCGTTGTTTTCTTTTCAATATGGTTTGTTGGATGATGCATCGTCCCTTCCGCATCAACACTTCAAAATTTCTTTTCATTAATTAGGTAGAATAGTTAAAAGGGTTAAAAAGTCAAAATTACCTAAATTCACTATGGAACCCCGAATTTTGAGGTTAAGGTTGGGGCCCTACCCGACCCTTCAACAAGATTATTTGTGGCGTTCATGTCTATTACTCGTTGTCCCTATCTTGCTTATGCCTCGTTTTCTATTTATATGGTGCATTGGATGCATTGTTCCTATCTTGCTTATGCTTTGTTTCCTTTTCAATGTAAACGTTATATGCCTCGTTTCTTATTCAACGTACACATTATATGGTGTGTTGCCCCTTGGTCGCATCATGACATTCCTCTCTATTTGACACCTCATGTGGCCGGGTGGGCACTTCTTGAGGGTTACTGTATTGTTTGTCTCTTCATAAAGCATCATTATGTTCATTAAAAGGAAGGAGGGAAGCTCCACTAGAAAAATATTGGAGGGGAAAAATACTTCGAATATGAACTTGTTCCCATTCAATAGTCAACAATTCTTGACGGTATCGAGCTGGAACAATCTGTTCTTTGAATACCTGGATTCAATGCCAAAGAATTTATGTTTACCATATAGTATTCATCTCGACTTGGCGATAAATAAAGCATCCGCACTTTTTTTTGGTCTTCACGTGATCGGATGAGCGTCACTTGAGAGTAATCCCTTGTCTATTTTGCATGTCGGGGTCACAACCTACTTTTCCTCACTCAAATACAACCTATTTTTCCTCACTTAAATACGATTGTAACACTTCAACTGAATGCCCAAATTTCCTTTGGAACCGGCCAGGGCCCTAATCACCCTTCAGCAAGCCTATCTGTGACGCTCATGTCACGTTGTCTCTATCTTGCTCATGTCTCGTTTTCTATCTTGCTCATGCCCCCTTCATCTTTTCAATGTAAATGTTATATGGTTTGTTGGATGATGCATTATCTCCTTTCCCATCATGACACTTCAATTGCATGCCCAAATTTCCTTTGGAACCGGCCCGTGGCCCTACTCACCCTTCAACAAGCCTATCTGTGATGCTCATGTCTCGTTGTCTCTATCTTGCTCATGTCTCGTTTTCTATCTTGCTCATGCCTCTTCAATGCACACATAATGACATTCTTCTATTGGTCGCATCATGACATTCTTCTATATTGACACCTCATGTGACTGTGCTCATGTCTCGTTTTCTATCTTGCTCATGCCTCTTCAATGCACACATAATGACACTCTTCTATTGGTCGCGTCATGACATTCTTCTGTATTGACACCTCTTAAACGTTACTGTTTTGCTGGTTGTGACGTTAATATGGGTGTATTGGACTGTGATGGTTGTGGCATAATCCCATCGTGGGTTGTGACATTTGCCCGTCCTCCAAGCTTGGTCTTCACGTGATTGGATGTCCCTTGTCTGTCTTGCGTGGGGGTGACAACCTACTTTTCCGCGTGGGGGTCGACTTGGTGATAAATAAAGCATCCACACTTTCTTTTGGTCTTCACGTGATCGGATGAGCGTCACTTGAGAGTAATCCCTTGTCTATTTTGCATGTCGGGGTCACAACCTACTTTTCCTCACTTAAATACGATTGCAACACTTCAACTGAATGCCCAAATTTCCTTTGGAACCAACCTGGGTGCCCAAATTTCCTTTGGAACCAACCTGGGCCTTTTCCTCACTTAAATACGATTGCAACACTTCAACTGAATGCCCAAATTTCCTTTGGAACCAACCTGGGTGCCCAAATTTCCTTTGGAACCAACCTGGGCCCTACTCACCCTTCAGCAAGCCTATCTGTGACGCTCATATCTCGTTTTCTATCTTGCTCATGCCCCCTTCATCTTTTCAATGTAAATGTTATATGGTTTGTTGGATGATGCATCATCCCCTTTCCCATCATGACACTTCGATTGCATGCCCAAATTTCCTTTGGAACCGGCCCGTGGCCCTACTCACCCTTCAACAAGCCTATCTGTGATGCTCATGTCTCGTTGTCTCTATCTTGCTCATGTCTCGTTTTCTATCTTGCGCATGCCTCTTCAATGCACACATAATGACATTCTTCTATATTGACACCTCATGTGACCGCGCTCTGGTATGATATTGTCCACTTTGAGCATAAGCTCTCATGGCTTTGCTTTGGGCTTCCCAAAAGGCCTCATACCAATGGAGAGTGTATTCTTAGATTATAAACCCATGGCCATTCCCTAAATTAACCGATGCGGGACTTTCATCATCCAACACCTCCCCTCGAACAAAGCACGCCTCCCCTTAATCGAGGCTCGACTCCTTTGGAGTCTTAGTCATTTTTTGACTGCCTTCGTACCTTCGAGGAGGCTTGACTCCTTTTGGAGTCCTTTGTTCGACATTTAAGGATTTGCCAATCTATTGACACGGCTAAGTTTAGGGCATGGCTCTGATACCATGTTAGACGAACACGACTCTCCACAATGGTATGATATTGTCCACTTTGAGCATAAGCTCTCATGGCTTTGCTTTGGGCTTCCCAAAAGGCCTCATACCAATGGAGAGTGTATTCTTAGATTATAAACCCATGACCATTCCCTAAATTAACCGATGTGGGACTTTCATCATCCAACATATTGGATTGTGATGGTTGTGACATAATCCCATCGTGGGTTGTGACATTTGCACCGTCCTCCAAGCTTGGTCTTCACGTGTCCCTTGTCTGTCTTGCGTGGGGGTGACAACCTACTTTTCCGCGTGGGGGTCGACTTGGTGATAAATAAAGCATCCACACTTTCTTTTGGTCTTCACGTGATCGGATGAGCGTCACTTGAGAGTAATCCCTTGTCTATTTTGCATGTCGGGGTCACAACCTACTTTTCCTCACTTAAATACGATTGTAACACTTCAACTAAATGCCCAAATTTCCTTTGGAACCAACCTGGGCCCTACTCACCTTTCAGCAAGCCTATCTGTGACGCTCATGTCTCGTTGTCTCTATCTTGCTCATGCCCCCTTCATCTTTTCAATGTAAATGTTATATGGTTTGTTGGATGATGCATCATCCCCTTTCCCATCATGACACTCCAATTGCATGCCCAAATTTCTTTTGGAACCTGCCCGTGGCCCTACTCACCCTTCAACAAGCCTATCTGTGATGCTAATGTCTCGTTGTCTCTATCTTGCTCATGTCTCGTTTTCTATCTTTGCTCATGTCTCTTCAATGCACACATAATGACATTCTTCTATATTGACACCTCATGTGACCGCACTCATGTCTCGTTTTCTATCTTGCTCATGCCTCTTCAATGCACACATAATAACACTCTTCTATTGGTCGCGTCATGACATTCTTCTGTATTGACACCTCTTAAACGTTACTATTTTGTTGGTTGTGACGTTAATATGGGTGTATTGGATTGTGATGGTTGTGGCATAATCCCATCGTGGGTTGTGACATTTGCACCGTCCTCCAACTTCACGTGATTGGATGTCCCTTGTCTATCTTGCGTACACTTTTCACAATGGTATGATATTGTCCACTTTATGGCTTTGCTTCCCCAAAAAGTCTCAAGAGACAGGATTTGAACCCGTGACTTCAAGGTTATGAGCCTTGCGAGCTACCAAGCTGCTCTACCCCGCGAAGAACTGTGAACTAATAGACAAACAAAGATTGAATGCACCCCTATACCATATCTGTACAAATAGAATAGTCGATTTATACATAATGGTAAAGGGGGGTCCCTCTATGATCATAGAAATGAATAGAAAGAGATATTTGAATCCTTAAGTCTCATACCATTGGAAATAACTTCCTTGATTATAAACTCTTGATCATTCCCTAAATTAACCCTTTGGGCATCCACAAAGAGCCGCATACCATTGGAAATAACTTCCTTGATTATAAACTCTTGATCATTCCCTAAATTAACCCTTTGGGCATCAGCCGCATACCATTGGAAATAACTTCCTTGATTATAAACTCTTGATCATTCCCTAAATTAACCCTTTGGGCATCCCAAAAAGCCTCATATTGGAAATAACTTCCTTGATTATAAACTCTTGATCATTCCCATCCAACACCTCCCCTAAGACTTTCTAACCCCTAAGACTTTCTGACAAAGTATGCTTCCCCTTAATCAAGGCTCGTGATAAAATAAGGAACCACTACAAGGGGAGTAAGATTCAGATTACCTTGTTGATCGAATATCTCAAGGCAAAACATTGTTTGAGATTCGAATCACTCCACAAGCAAGATCGATCATGTCTAGCTTGTTGATCAAATATCTCAAGGCAAGAACACTTGCTTGAGATTCGAATCATTCCACAAACAAGATTGATCATGTCGAGCTTGAATGATTCTACATGCAACCTAAACTACATAGAATTGCAAAGAATTATATAGCCTCAAGATTGATCAAAAGAGTTCTAACATTCATACTTATTATTTGGAGGAATGTCCAATCAAATCAATAGCCTTTTTTTTATTCACTTCTTGATTCCTTTTAGATCGTGAGCTTTAGAGCTGCTTAATTACTCTATTAAATTCCTTTCGCATTGTTACTCTCTTTTGTGGAAAAGAGTTCAGGATTTCAGTAAGTATATATATATAATTGTTTTCATTTGTTAAGATTTCAAATCAAATATATCCCAAATGCAAATGGAAAAGAGACTCCAATAGTTGGACATTAAGTAAAATAATCTATATAATTTGAGGACAACCTTTAAGAAAAAGGTCGTAGAAACATTATTGTTGAAGGGAAATAAAAGAAGGAATGAGCTAATAATCATGAACCCAATTGGGTGCAGAGAGTGTTAAAAATCTAATACTCTATAGCTTGGGAGGAGGAAGCAGCCACTTTTGGGCCTGCACGTAATCAAGGTTGATGAAGGGTTTCGCTTGTGCTTCACTCAGCTGTTTGCTGAATTTTACACGCTTGCTCGTCTCCGCTCCCGGCCCCGAACACTTAAATTCTCCGAAGAAAACTGTCTTGTCAAAAGCCGGGTTGTTCATGTCGTCCCAGCCTTCGGGATGAAGGATGTCAGCAATGGTGGTGTAGGCAAACACAACTCTGGACCAGGGCCTCCAAGATCTTCCCAAATAAGTGTTCGGCCCGCCGGTGCCTGTAATGCTGCAATGCGCAAACACATACCCACTCGGGTCGTCTTCCTTTTCTCTTGAATGCGCTGCAATCACTCCCAATCCCCCGACTCCCAACACATTCAGCTGACTGTTCAAATACAGGGCCGTTGCCTTCCCGAAGATGAAGTCCACGGTGCCTTGAATGAAGCAATCCTTGTACACATGCAACCCGTCGTCGTCGCACAGGGTGTCTTGAAACCCTATGAATTTGCAGTTGTAAATTGCGGCTTTATTCCCTCTGATTCTCGCCGCCAATGCCGGACCTCCTTTTCTCGCATCCGGTCTTGGAGAAGTGTTCTGATTTTATTCAAAAATTGATCAGAAAACGACACCCAATTAACCCTAAAACGCATTTAATTGACAAATTACCTCGATCACGAGATTGGCAGCAACGAAATACTCAGCCTCGACGATCAAAGTGGCACTGTAGACGGTGCCGTATTTTTTGGCATCTCCATCAAATGTCAAGTTTGGCATATTGTTAGGGGAACCGTAAAGGGTAATGAAAGGCTGATTTCTCTCGATCGTAAGCTTCTCCTTATAAACTCCTTCCCCAATCCAAATCACGACGCGCTTGGTGTTACCGGCGGGAACGCTGGCGATGGCTTCGGTGACAGTCTTGAAGTCTCCACTTCCGTCGGCCCTTACTTTGACGACGGTGGAGCTTTCTTCAGCGGCCACAAGGGCTGGATCAAGCTCCGCCTTGCGGGCGGCCAAGGGCTTCACATGTCCGGAAAACCAAGCTTCTAACTGCGACTTCTCTGCAGGAACCTCTGTTGTAGCAGAAGAGATGGGTGCAAAAGCTGCGAGGAAGATCACCAATGCTGAGAGAGCAATATTCATATTTAAGTGATTTATTTTATTTTAAAAACAAGGATGGGTGGATGAGTACGTTGAATTGCATGGAGAAGGTGGGATTATATAGGGTGATGGGGCCCACTGTGAACCATAAGAACCTACCTAACATTTTTGAATTAGTTTTACCTTTCCGTATCTAGTGGAAGACTATTTCCTCCGAACAAAAATATAATTTTAAAATAACATTTTATTTTCTTCCAAATAAAAGGCTCTACAAATAAATAAATAAATAAATAAATAACCAGAGATGTATATTGTCCCTTGGCAACTTGTAGCTGAAAGGACTGGTGCTGTTCTGAAGTTTGTGAGTTTAGATGAACATGATGTCCCAAACTTGAAAGATTTCAAGGAGATGTTAACAACAAAAACAAAGCTTGTGGTTACCCATCATGTCTCAAATGTACTAGGTACACCCTTCTATTTGATATCTTAGCACTATTGTTGTGAGATCTCACATTGGATGGAGAGGGGAACGAAGCATGCCTTATAAGGGTGTGGAAATCTCTCCCTAATAGACGCGTTTTAAAACCTTGAAGGGAAGCCCGAAAGAGAAAATCAAAAGAGGACAATATCTGCTAGCGGTGGGTTTGGGCTTGGGCGGTTATAATTGTAATCTATTTCCTTGTTTTTTTTACCATTCAATTTGTAAGCATTACTCAAGTGGAACAAGTAGTAGGTGAGTATTTCCAACTGAAGTGTGATCATATCTTTTCAGTAATTACAAGTCAAGTTTAAACTTGTTTGGCTGAGTAAAAATAGTAAAATTCAATGAATGAAGGACAGAAAAGAACTGATGTATATAGTGGAATTCAGTATGATTTGATTGTTTCTGCAGCATCTGTTCTTCCAATTGAAGACATAGTTAGCTGGGCACATCATTTTGGGGCTAAAGTGCTAGTAGATGCATGCCAGAGTGTTCCACATATGGTTGTCGACGTCCAGGCGCTTGATGCTGATTTTCTTGTTGCTTCTTCTCACAAGGTTAGGCTGTTTTCTTATTAATTAAATCTTGGGCCTTACATTTGTGCATATGAAGTTAAGGAATAAACATGCTTCAGATGTGTGGGCCTACAGGCATCGGATTTTTATATGGAAAGATTGATCTGCTGTCTGCAATGCCTCCATTCTTAGGTAGGTACTTCGAGAAGATAAGCTATGAAAACAAATATATATAAATAAACTTGTATCAGTTAGTTAGCCGGGAGTCAATATCTAATTTCCATATCTGGTCCTACATGGCTCTAGGTGGTGGAGAGATGATCTCAGATGTCTTTCTTGACCATTCCACATTTGCAGAACCTCCTTCCAGGTTGGTGAACTGCAAGGGTGCATCTTTTTCCTTTTATTCTAAATGGGGTGGAAAAATTAGAACGTTCAATATATAAGACTGAGGACATGCTGAATCTGCCATTGATCTTCTATGTTTTATTCCTAAAATTAGAGCACCTCAAAGTTCCATTTAATTTTTTAAAAATAATATCATGAACTTTAGCGCTTTATCTATAAGTTTCTATGCTGGCTGCTGATTTTGTTTGCTCATCTTTTTCAATTGATACTTGGCTTAATTTCGAACGTAATACATTAGATTCGAGGCTGGGACGCCAGCGATTGGAGAAGCAATTGGATTGGGAGCTGCTATTGATTATTTGTCTGGAATCGGCATGCAAAAGATTCATACTTATGAAGTGAGTTGATTGAGATTTGGCGTATGTATCCCTTTCTTTGAAATTTGTTGGGGTGAAAAGGTTGCATAGTAATGGAAATCTTGCTCTAATCAAGGGATTCAGATATTATTTTTCATCAACATCCTGGAAATCTGAAATTGAAAACTGCAAGCGTAGGATGAGATGATAAATATGTTCACAAGTTTTGATACTTTAGTCTAACCAGCAATGAGTTGCTGTCTGCTAACAGGAAGAATTGGCGAATTATCTATATGAGAACCTTCGTGCAGTCCCTAACATTCGCATATATGGCCCAGTCCCTAATGCTCAACGTGCTGCTCTGTGCTCGTTCAATATTGACAACATGCATCCAACGGACATTGCAACTTTTCTTGATCAACAGGTACATCAAGGGAGATTCTAGATTGTATTACTAGAGTGCATCATTTACTTTCTATGGGTCCTTAAAAATATTTTAATGCAGCATGGTATAGCCATCAGATCAGGACATCACTGTGCACAGCCCCTCCATCGGGTTCTCGGTGTCAGCTCGAGCGCACGAGCTAGCCTTTACTTCTACAACACAAAAGAGGATGTGGACTACTTTATCCAGGCTCTAAATGACACTGTAAGTTTCTTCGACTCCTTCAAGTAGGGATCTGGTAATACCAAAACTTGTCGATTTGGCGGGTCCACTGCATGGATTATGCTCTGTTTCTTGCTTTGATGAAGATTGTCTTTCTTCTTGCTATCTTGAGCTGAGCCTGTGACATTTACTACCAGATGTTTTCCCATATAATGTTCTTGTAAAGACCACAGATTTCTCCTAGTTTTAGACTTTAGTTTATCTATAAATTATTTAATTAAGCTATGCTTTCATGGACTCATTTTTCTCAAGATTATGGGATACTGTCAATGTATTATATATAGCAACACTCAAATCACAAGTCTCAGATTCCTTGGGCTCATGACATGACGGTTTATTTTAATTAAATCTACCATAAAACCAATTTTATGTTTATAAATTCTACGTGAGATTTCACCTCAATTGGAGAGGGAACGATTATGAAAGCATCGAATATAAATTCATTTGTAAAAAGATATGACTAATTAATCTCACCTCAATTGGAGAGGGAACGATTATGAAAGCATCGAATATAAATTCATTTGTAAAAAGATATGACTAATTGGATGCAGTAAGAAATTCCTTTAATCTTGTTAAAGGAAGAAACCTAATAAAATTTAAATAACGTATAAGAAAAAAAAAAAATATAAAATAATTTTTTTTAGGAAAATAAGAAAATTAATGACGAAAAACTTGTATAAATATCTGGTTTCAGTGCGCGATTCCAACTTCAACAAGCTTCCTAAGAGTTCATCAAATTATTATCTATTCAATAGGTTGTATTCATTTGAAAAAAGTCCGGGAAGCTTCTTCTCCAATCATCCATGGATTTTGATCGAACCAATAGCGAAAGCGAAAGGAGAAACTCATACGGAGGAAGATTTGGGCAAAACGCTGCTGTTTTAGCGGCTCCTCAACCAAGAATCGCAAGAGTAATGTCTCGATCTCTGTTTCTGGCTGTGATTTTCCTCTTGATTCCTCACATTGGTCCCGTATTCAACGACAAAGGAAAATTCCTCTCGTTCGATTCCAAAAAGCCTCACTCTATGACCAAACGAGAATTCTTCGACTTAATCGACGAATTGAAAACCGCCGAAATTCTCATGAAGGATAAACAGAGCCTTGTGTTGATTGCAGGATCCAATTCAAACACCGAGGCTGCGGATCATTATGCCGATTATCTGAGAAGAATGGGAGCCGATGTAGTAATAGAGAACTATTTGCCGCGATTCTCCTCTGAGAACGAATCGTTTGATATCGTGTTCACGCTAGGGCAACTCGGAGCAAGATTTGTTGACCGTGTTCTTAAAAGCGGCGGCGCAGTGGTTGTTCCGGCGAATGATATGTCTCTAAATGTGTACCTCGATGAATTGAAATATACGTGCGTTTACTTAAAGCCTTACAGTCTTGAATCGATCATCATCGTGGTGGTGAAACCAAGTCCGCCTCATCAATTAGATGCCGGCGAGTTACGCCGGCGGCCACATTGACGGTACCGTAAATTATGATTCACATATCCTGTGCACTGATACACTTGGATTGGGACTCAAAAAAATAGCGGCCGAAGGCAATTAGGTTAGGCTTCGCTTCTTTTTTCTTCTTTCTAGAGGCTTCGTGCATTATTTTTTACAAAACCTAGGTCTAAATTTTTCCAATCAATTTTTGTATTGATTTTAAATTTTATGTAATGTTTTAATCTTAGTTTCAAAATATTTTAACCTTAAATTATTATTTTTATATCTATTAACAACCAATATAGAATTTTATCTATTATAAAACCTAGTATTACATCTACTAGATGCTGAGTTTGAATGCTTAGTCCTCCCTTAAATAAATGTTTTTTTTTAATTTTTTTTTTATAGCGATAGTTGTATGTCTCGGTTCAAAATGTAATGAAAAACACACAAATAGAAAATTAAGTACAACGATCAATATATTATTCTCAAACAAAACTGTCATCATACTACAATAGATGTCGTATAATTTGACGACAATAATTGAGAATAAGATCATAGAAAAGATATTATTAAAGGGGAAAAAAATAAAAAAGAATGTGAATGAGGAAATTAATGATCAACCCCATCGATTGCTGAGAGGTTATGTGAGAATACTGCCACTCTTCCTGCAACTGTGAAAGCCTATAGTTTGGGAGGAGGAAGCAGCCACTTTTGGGCCTGCACGTAATCAAGGTTGATGAAGGGTTTCGCTTGTGCTTCACTCAGCTGTTTGCTGAATTTTACACGCTTGCTCGTCTCCGCTCCCGGCCCCGAACACTTAAATTCTCCGAAGAAAACCGTCTTGTCAAAAGCCGGGTTGCTCATGTCGTCCCAGCCTTCGGGATGAAGGATGTCAGCAATGGTGGTGTAGGCAAACACAACTCTGGACCAGGGCCTCCAAGATCTTCCCAAATAAGTGTTTGGCCCGCCGGTGCCTGTAATGCTGCAATGCGCAAACACGTACCCACTCGGGTCGTCTTCCTTTTCTCTTGAATGTGCTGCAACCACTCCCAATCCCCCGACTCCCACCACATTCAGCTGACTGTTCAAATACAGGGCCGTTGCCTTCCCGAAGATGAAGTCCACGGTGCCTTGAATGAAGCAATCCTTGTACACATGCAACCCGTCGTCGTCGCACAGGGTGTCTTGAAACCCTATGAATTTGCAGTTGTAAATTGCGGCTTTATTCCCTCTGATTCTCGCCGCCAATGCCTGACCTCCTTCTCTCCCATCCGGTCTTGGAGATGAATTCTGATTTTATTCAAAAATTGATCAGAAAACGACACCCAATTAAACCTAAAACTCATTTGATTGACAAATTACCTCGATCACGAGATTGGCAGCAACGAAATACTCAGCCTCGACGATCAAGGTGGCACTGTAGACGGTGCCGTATTTTTTGGCATCTCCATCAAATGTCAAGTTTGGCATATTGTTAGGGGAACCGTAAAGGGTAATGAAAGGCTTATTTCTCTCGATCGTAAGCTTCTCCTTATAAACTCCTTCCCCAATCCAAATCACGACGCGTTTGGTGTTACCGGCTGGAACGCTGGCGATGGCTTCGGTGACAGTCTTGAAGTCTCCACTTCCGTCGGCCCTTACTTTGACGACGGTGGAGCTTTCTTCAGCGGCCACAAGGGCTGGATCAAGCTCCGCCTTGCGGGCGGCCAAGGGCTTCACATGTCCGGAAAACCAAGCTTCTAACTGCGACTTCTCTGCAGGAACCTCTGTTGTAGCAGAAGAGATGGGTGCAAAAGCTGCGAGGAAGATCACCAATGCTGAGAGAGCAATATTCATATTTAAGTGATTTATTTTATTTTTAAAACAAGGATGGGTGGATGAGTACGTTGAATTGCATGGAGAAGGTGGGATTATATAGGGTGATGGGGCCCACTGTGAACCATAAGAACCTACCTATCATTTGTGAATTACTTTCCGTATCTAGTGGAAGACTATTTCCTCCGAACAAAAATATAATTTTAAAATAACATTTTATTTTCTTCCAAATAAAAGGCTCTACAAATAAATAAATAAATAAATAAATAATTACCCAACCTCTTAAACTGCGGCAGCTAAAACGGAAAGCTAAAACTGCTCCGTTCTTAAGGTTCACTGCGGGCCCCCTCACTCCATATAATCCCCACCTCATCCCTGCAATTCAACGTACCCCACCGTTCTTCGGAATGCAGATTTAAAAAATAAAATTTATTTATTAGAAGGAAGAAACAGAAATATGGAATATGGCATTAATGCCGTCGCTCTCACAAGATTGGTGATCTTCCTAGCCGCTTTTGCAGCCATCTTCGCTGCTACACCACCGGTTTCCGAAGAACCCAACTGCGGTGCTGCATCATCGGCTTCCGCCGAAGGCACCTGCTCTACTACACCACCGGATGCCCCCGCAGAAGCCACCTCCGCCTCTCCTACAGCAGAGGTTCCCGCAGAAAAGTCGCAATTAGAAGCTTGGTTTTCCAAAAACGTGAAGCCCTTAAGCGCTCGCAAGGCGGAGCTTGATCCAGCCCTTGTGGCCGCTGAAGAAAGCTCCACCGTCGTCAAAGTAAGGGCCGACGGAAGTGGAGACTTCAAGACTGTCACCGAAGCCATCGCCAGCGTTCCAGCCGGTAACACCAAACGCGTCGTGATTTGGATTGGGGAAGGAGTTTATAAGGAGAAGCTTACGATCGAGAGAAATAAGCCTTTCATTACCCTTTACGGTTCCCCTAACAATATGCCAAACTTGACATTTGATGGAGATGCCAAAAAATACGGCACCGTCTACAGTGCCACCTTGATCGTCGAGGCTGAGTATTTCGTTGCTGCCAATCTCGTGATCGAGGTAATTTGTCAATCAAATGAGTTTTAGGTTTAATTGGGTGTCGTTTTCTGATCAATTTTTGAATAAAATCAGAATTCATCTCCAAGACCGGATGGGAGAGAAGGAGGTCAGGCATTGGCGGCGAGAATCAGAGGGAATAAAGCCGCAATTTACAACTGCAAATTCATAGGGTTTCAAGACACCCTGTGCGACGACGATGGGATGCATGTGTACAAGGATAGCTTCATCGAAGGCACCGTGGACTTCATCTTCGGGAAGGCAACGTCCCTGTATTTGAACAGTCAGCTGAATGTGGTGGGAGTCGGTGGATTGGGGGTGATTGCAGCGCATTCAAGAGAAAAGGAAGACGACCCGAGTGGGTATGTGTTTGCGCATTGCAGCATTACAGGCACGGGCGGGCCGAACACTTACTTGGGAAGATCTTGGAGGCCTTGGTCTAGAGTTGTGTTTGCCTACACCACCATTGCCGACGTCCTTCATCCTGAAGGCTGGGACGACATGAACCACCCTGATTTCGACAAGACGGTTTTCTTCGGAGAATATAAGAGTTCGGGGCCGGGAGCGGAGACGAGCAGCCGCATAAAATTCAGCAAACAGTTGAGTGATGCAGAAGTGAAACCGTTCCTCAGCCTTGATTACGTGCAGGCCCAAAAGTGGCTGCTTCCTCCTCCCAAGCTATAGAGTATTAGACTTTTAACACTCTCTGCACCCAATTGAGTTCATGATTATTAGCTCATTCCTTCTTTTATTTCCCTTCAACAATAATGTTTCTACGACCTTTTTCTTAAAGGTTGTCCTCAAATTATAAAGATTATTTTACTTAATGTCCAACTATTGCAGTCTCTTTTCCATTGCATTTTGGATATATTTGATTTGAAATCTTAATAAATCAAAACAATTATATATATATTTGAACTCTTTTATATTTGAACTCTTTTTAACATGTTTTCATACGTTGTATAGGTGAATGGTAGGCCTCTGGTCCTCTTTTTGTTAGGCGGCCATCGCCACTGTACTATGTTCGGGGCGTCTTAAAACACGGTTTGTTCCTATAGGAGATCATTAACAGTATAAAGGAGAAGATAAAGAACCAAGCACTTCAACCGAATCAAATTTCTGGGCTTTAATCTATTCTGTTTTAGGTTTAGGAAGACGAGCAACTGCACTTCGATATGAGCTACTATATTTTCTGGTGCAAATTCTCCTCAATGAGAGTAGATTGGAGGATGGTGCAAATGTCACTAACTCACGATGAGATTGTGCCACAACCATCAAAATCCAACAAACCCATATAACGTCTCAACCATATTATGAAAAAAAAAAGAGAAGTTTATGACTATCACAGTCTAGCAAAACGGCAACCCTTAAGAAGTGTCCATCCGACCACGTGAGGTGCCAATATAGTTGAATGTTATGATGTGACTAAGGGGACAAATGAGAATAACGAGCGTGAATTGGGGAGAAATTCTATAAGATGGGTGTGATGATGGGAGCTACAGGTGCAGGTATTCCTGTCAAATTTGTGCCTTTGTTGTAGATACCTGAAGAAAGGAAGAAGTCGCACAATCTTGTAATCGTTCATTTCACTTTGTTTTGATAATAGACGAGATTGAGAAATCCTAATTATAGACGTAGGAGAAAAAGAAAAAAGGCAAAGGCTGATCACCTGACCCCATCCAACCAACGACTTTAGCGTCAAAATCTCCTATATTCTGATTCTTTCGGTACGCAAAAGAACAAGGAAGAAAAACAGAATGGAGTTTCTCATTCAAGATCGCTTCGAGAGCCATAAGAACAAGTCTATCTTCGGGTTCTCTCTCGAGCGCGAAAGAGAGATTAGGCAATTCCGGATGGATGTTCCATGAACGGAAAAAAGTAGGACAGAAGGGTGTCACATCCTTTCCTTCCTTTTTCTACGAGTACGACTTTCAAAGGATAAAATGCTTTCCTTTCCCCTCTAGCACTTCATTTTCTATTTCCTGCACCCTCTCCTGACTCAACGAAAATTCGTCACTAAATTTCCGTCACACTTTTTCAATCTCTACTGCTAGCTAGCATGTACACCAAATTCATTTCAAACTCTTTCCCCCCTCTTCCAACTCAATGCTTTCAAAAACAAGTTCACCCTCCTTCTACTCTTCGAGTCTCCCTCTCGGTTTCGTTTCTTCGCTCATTCATTCGCCTCGTAACCTCGGGCTCATTGCTTCGCTCCTCTCCCTATCGGTCTCATTGCTTCTCTGTCTTAGCCGAGCTAGCTTTCTTTTATTCCCTTCACTCTGTTCACTCTTTCACAAGGTAAATAGAATAGGATAGGTGTTTTCATCTTCCGGCCTGGACTGATTGAACGAGGTAAAGCGTCTTCGCTCGCTCCTCCCCTTTGTTACGTGTTTGTTCGTATTGAATTTGATTCTTCTTTTTCGTCAGGTTTAAGTCAGGTTTAAGGAAAGATTAATGAGAGTGAACGAAGGGAGACTCAAGATGAATGAGACAGAACTACTGAACCGGAAGAAGAAGAAGAGAATGAAAGAAAGAGAAGCGACTGAACAGGAAGTCAAGACTCAAGATTAATGAGAGTGAACGAAGGGAGACTCAGATTCATTCGACTTTACTGTGAAAGAATAAAGGGAGAAGAAAATGAAAGATTAATTCTCCGGAACCTTTGACTCTATTCCCTTGCCTTATTGAAGAAGGTAAAGCTATTTGAAGAACCTGAACCAATGAAATCAGGGGGAGACTCAAGATTCATTCGACTTTACTGTGAAAGAAGGGAAAGAAAAGAGATAGTGAAACCTGAACCCGAACCTATAATCCTGTAAACGAAGAAAATGAAAGAAAGAGAGTGAGATAAAGAGAGTGAGAGTAACCCTGCATTGGACTGATTTCTTTTACTCGACTGTAAGAAAAGAAGAAGGTCAAGCTCAATCACCGGAACCAGATTGAACTCGGGTTGAACTATTCCTTTCACAAGGTAAAAGACAAAGAGAAAGGAAAGAAAGAGAAGCTCAATCACCTCTCCCTCTTTTTTCTTGAATTTCACTCTTTCACAAGGTAATTCGGAAGGAAAGACTCAACAAGAATGATCCTTCACTCAATCACTTGTCCCTGATTGAACTCGGTAAAGCATATTCAGTAGCTCTTTGATTGAATTTGATTCTGCTTTCAAGACGAAACAAATGAAAGAAAGATTCATTCTCCTGAACCTCGTAAACAAGTCAAGCTACTTACTCCCTCTCCTCTGTGCTTCACACAATTAGTAGGAGCTTTCCAAAGAAATAGCTTAGTAGCCACAACGGAATCATTAGCTGACCTGTCTTTGTTAGAATGCTTTCCTTATTCCTCTTTCCTTAAGCAAAGGAGTCAAAGACCTCCCTAACAATTGAATAGCGTAGTTTCGTAGCCAAATCAGTATACTGACCGGGGCCGATAGGTTCAGATTCTGAAGAGGTGAGCTGTGTGCTGCTACGCAGCGAACGAGATTCCACCCAAGAATCTCTGAATGTTGATTGAGCCCTGCCTATCCACGGCTTTAAAACCACACTGAGCTAGCCCCGCGAAGAAATAGGTAGAGGTCTATTTTCCATTAGCCTTTGTAGCAGCGAACAGGCAAAAGAGACTACTATCAGCTCGGGGTTGGTTAGACCCACGAGCCTCCATAAGAAAGGCTGAACCACTACTGTAGGAAAGCGAAACCACTGAGGACGAAGTCATTTAAGCTGATTATTATGCGATTCCCCACCAGTTCAATCATTGAATAAAAGAGACTACTTGTTCTTTAATAAATAGTGAAATAATCTAGGGTGAAACCTAATAAAGGTGGCTGACCTTTCTTTCCCGGGCTTGTGTTCACATCTCTTTCTTTTCCAATCTTTCCAATTCTGTAACGGTGGCTATAAAGGACATCTAACGGTCGCTAGACCACCGTAATGGGGCGCCCTCCCCCTTAGTTTCCATCGCTCTTTTCTGTCCGCCACACCGAGAGAGTATAGCACGAGTGATCTATACGAGGTGGTGATCCCCATTCTTGTCTTGTACGCAGTACTCATACTGGAAATTAGAATCAAGGATTCCTCGATCAGATGCCCTTAGGTCGATTCTCATCATTCATTCTAAACCCTTCTCCGCTTAGGCTTAGAGGGTGGTCCCCCTTTTCTGTAGCTACTTCCTCAAAATGTAGTTGAGCTTCGCCAATCGGTGATGTCCAGATCCAGATCCAAACACGGACCGGAGAATAGACAATCAGTTAGTTACCCCTCTGTGCAACACATATAGGGGCATTTCGTTTCCTTCAGGTGTTGCCTACTAAGCTCCTCCTCTTCGTGCAGTTCTACTTATCCTTTCTCAATCAGTCTCATATGAGGAATTATTTCGTTTTAATACCTGCCCTCAGATCCTCTGACCATCCACCACCATCAGAATAAAGGTCCTGTGGCGCTACGCCACGAACAGTTAGAATCATATCATCATGCAAAGAAATCCCCCTAAGAAGGAAGCCAGGGTTCTTGTCTCACCTATAAAGACTACTCTTTCGCATTCATTGCTTATTAAGTCAGCCCCTCGTCATACTCTTCACCTATCGGCTCTTCAGAGCTTTCCTTGAGTTTGATTGCAGGGCGTTTAGACGAACCAGAGGATTTTTTCCTTCCCTTCTTAGCCCTGAACTACGAGAAAGAGGTCAAATATCATTACAGTCGTTCCGCCGCTATTCTTCCCGTTGGATATGGAATCCCATTATTATCGTGGTTCTAAATTCAGATCACTCACCTCTTTCTTTCTTCTTCCATTTTTATAACGAACGGGGTTTGCAAGAAATTGCCTGTAACTACATTCCTCCATAGCTTGCTCCAACTCATTAAAGCCAACGGACATTAGTTTACTCATTCCCTGCCCTATGCTCCCCAAGTCGCTACAACCTCTAAGCGCAGGAATCCACGAAGGAAGAAAGGCAAATAAGTAGGGCAAGAAAGCTAATCGACGAAGAGGTGTCGACCATTACAGAGAATTCGACAGACAAGACTACGGATATCAAGCCTAGTGAGAAAGAGTCGATCCTAACCTGCGAAATGGTTAGATTCTATATCTAATATACGAAAGACCAAGCAAAGTCCCGGCGGGAAGAAGAGGGTCAGCCACCCACTTGAGAAGCTAGGTAGTCGCCAGAAAGAAAAGAAGCGAGGAGGAAGAAAGCTGTTGTAGAAGCAAAGCTTCCCCCCCTGTAGTCGTAGTACTCGGCTCGTCCCTACTTTGATTCAAAAAGATGAAAACATGTTAAAAAGAGTTCAAATATAAAAGAGTTCAAACATATATATAATTGTTTTGATTTATTAAGATTTCAAATCAAATATATCCAAAATGCAATGGAAAAGAGACTGCAATAGTTGGACATTAAGTAAAATAATCTTTATAATTTGAGGACAACCTTTAAGAAAAAGGTCGTAGAAACATTATTGTTGAAGGGAAATAAAAGAAGGAATGAGCTAATAATCATGAAC